>NC_136495.1:120361830-120501830 GCF_053919585.1 Euprymna scolopes
AAATATCAAGACGGCTGATTATTAGTAACATGTTATACATGATATAATATTTCGACTTGCCTTGTAAAAAATAGAAATATACAATAAATGTATAAAAAAAACTTTATTGTTTCATTAACAAAGCTATTTAATTACTAGGTTAATCTATATAAATCAATGCTATATGATGCTAAATGTCCATTTTTATTATATCTCGCTTCGAGTTTTGTTCGGTAATTATTGTAAGTAACTATTTCTGATTCTTTTGAGCTGCTGTGATGATTGTGTGTTTCAGAATATTTTTCAATTAGAGACTTCATATTGAAATGTTTTAATGAAAAAATGAATCTCTAATATTTGTTTTGCATTTTAAAATATATTTATTTCAAGGGTGTGATTTTACATTATGTTTTCTTTGTGTATAAAGTTAGATATATTCGTTTTCTAATGGTACCAATAAACACAGTCTTGAATTATTTATATTTCAATTGTCATTTTGATACTACGTATCAGCATCCGAAGAAATGATTCTTATTTCTATGGAACAATAATATGAATGATGCTATATAAAGAAACTGGTGTTGTATCTTAACGTTTTGTTGAATATTTACTGAAATGTTTGTAGTAATAAAATAGTTGATTTACAAGAGTTAAATAAATATTTTCTTGTTAGATTATACACACGGTAATTTCTTGAATTGTTGTAAAATTATTTACTATTATTGACTGAAACAAAGACAAAGTCGGACGAGTAAAAATATTTGGGGGCGAGTAAATTTCCCCTCACACTCGACCGGCGGTCGGGTGATTTTTTTTCCAAATCTCAAAGGCTATTATATATATATATATATATATATATATATATATATATATATATATATATATATATATATATATATATATGTCTACATGCATGGTTGCAAGATGACAGCAGTTCTTAAAGCCTGTATCAGGTGATAATACTGCCATCATGGTTCTTAAGGATGAAGCGTCATTACTACTACTAAGCCAGGCCCTTGGCCTTTTGGCCGCCAAGATCGAAGTGTAGTATCTGTTCTTCGGATGCTGCACTTTCATTTCTTGTTCTCTTTCGGTGGAGGAGCAGTCCTTCACGACTGAGACAATTTTTATTTTTGTACCTTTTCTCCACGTTAAAAAACGACCCTGGTGTCTAACTCTGTCCCGTGGGGAGGCATTGTAAATAGGTACTACTAAGCCAGGCCCGAGTGCTTCACTACGACTTGAAGAAAACACCAAGCTTTAATAATTATGTGTATAATACATTCGCAATAGTTATTGTTACATTTTAGTTGTTAAAACCTGACTAATGATGAGAGAAATCGATGAGAAACGATGAATTGAGAGCAGTTGCGGAACTTGTTTGTATTGTTTGGTTTGCGCTTTTGTCACTAGGTGGCAGCATCAGTCGCAGTTGGTGATGGCAGATTGAAAAGAAATTTGTGTTCAACGCATCATTTCAAACTATTCTGATTTCAGCAACAAGTATCACATCAAGTTGGCAAATTGAAAAGATCGTTTTTTTCTTTTGTTTTTGCTTTGGGGGACATTTTTTGTTTCTTCTGTTTGTCACAAGCTTTTTATTATTTTTTCACGTATTTCATGATCCATTTAATGGTCGGATTTTAGAGCTTAAAAAAAAACATGAGTTAAGCAGAAATTGGAAGATCTGTATTATATATGTATAATGGCAGTAGAGTTTAGTTTCCTAGAAGTACATCCAATGAAACAACATGTGTCTACCAAAAAGTGCTCAATGAGTAAACAGAGCAGGTATATTAAATTTATTTATTAAATTTATTTATACAAACATTGATGGCTACATATGTGCAAACATGTTTCTGTAATCACCTGTGCTGGGGAGATTACGTCTTCACGCCATGAATTATCTTCGAAAACGAGGGTAATTCTTGGCCTGAAGACTTAATCTCCACAGCACGGATGATTACAGAAACATGTATGCACAATGTGTAGCCATCAATGTTTGTATAAATAAATTTATTATATATGTATATATAAATAATATTTCTATCTTTTGTCAGTTGTACTTTTTTATCAGAAACTACTGGAACCAATCTTTCTGAAATTTTTTTATGAATCTTTATTATAAGTTGCAGCAAACTAAATATATCTGTTCAATGCACAAATGAGAACACATTTAACCATATTTAACAATCTATTTGGCATAAAGTAATCATTCTAAGTCAACAGACTATAACATTTGCCCGTTTTTAACAGGTTAAAAGTGATTATATATATATATATATATATATATATATATATATATATATATATATATATATATATTTAAGTAAATTCTTGGTACAGCAAAATGGAAGGAGAAATTTCAGAAGAAACATAATTTAATTTAAATCAAAAAGATCAAAGAAACAAACAAAAAAAAAACGGGCAGGTGGAATTGTTAAAATTTCCTTAAGACCTTATCGTCTGACCCTCTAAGCTTTTAATTTATCATTCTGACGTTTCCTCTTAGAGGGTCAGACGATAAGGCCTTAAGGAAATTTTAACAATTCCACCTGCCCGTTTTTTTGTTTTTTTTGTTTCTTTGATCTTTTTGATTTAAATTAAGTATATATATATTTGTATATTTTGGCAGCAAGTCATTCAAGCATGTCTGGTTGAACACGACAGTTATTCTTTTCCGATTTTTCTGGATATCTTTTCCATTCGCCGAGCGGCCTTTTTTTTATTTCAGCTAGCATGTTGTATAAAATGGTACCCAAAAGTTGTTCAGTCATATTATTCTCAAGCGCTTTCTATCGGTGCATCTGATTATCATCAAGAGTGATTGCTGCTGTTATTGTTTCCTTTGAGGCTTGGGTGCACCGATAGAAAGCGCTTGAGAAGAATATGGCTGAACAGCAACTTTTGGGCGCCATTTTGTACAATATGCCAGCTGAAACAAAAAAGACAGCTCCGCGAATGGAAAAGATATATAAGAGTGATAATAATTAAAAACAATATTACCAAGAATATGAATAGTCAATAATTGGTAATAACGAAATATCAAATCTTATGGAATGGAATGTTTTGGCATGGCCGAATAATATAAATAGCTGATGAATGATGCTGACAAAATATCAAATCTTATGATATATTGAATGTTCGTCTAATTTATGGCATATCAACCCCTTTTTAAAATCATTTAATGCAGGAGGACAACATATAGTGTAGACAGTTCATTGAAGACAAACTGTCATTGATCTGATAATTTGATAGAGCAAAACTAAGAAAATACTAATGTTTTCTCAATCTTGATCTCTTCAAAGGTATGGAGACCGCTCGCTCTGAATGACGCTATTTTCGAGAACGTGGAGTCATCCGTGCACCTTGGATTCACCATCATTTCAAGTTGTTTGGATTTGGGCAACAACTATCACATGCAGCTGTTAGGATTGCAAAGATTGGCAAAAAATGCAAATCAATTTGATGTTCATTCTGAGATGTTTATTTTGGGGGGAGGCCCGTTGCCCCTTATGTTTGTCAACCTTTTTTTTTTTTCTCTCCTGATGCACCAAATGGTTGGAATTTAGGAATTTGAGAAACCTTAACCCAAGAGGTGTTGCTTGCCAGTCACGTGATAGATGGAAGTGAATTTTAATGACATTTAAAATAACCGCTATTAAAATTTGTTTTCAATGCATCGTTGCAAATTGTTTTAATCTAGGCAACAAGTATCAATATTGAACTTCATTATTATATGTTGTTTTCTTTACACATTTTGAATTTAATGAAAAAATAATACATCAGTCTTCTGCTTTATATTCGATTTTATTTATTTTTTGGATCGGCCACGTTTTTATTTATTTATTTTTGTTTGGATCTGGCACGTTTTTATTTATTTATTTTTGTTTGGATCTGGCACGTTTTTATTTATTTATTTTTGTTTGGATCTGGAACGTTTTTATTTATTTTTTGTTTGTTTGAATCTGGCACGTTTTTATTTATTTTTTTTTTATTTTTGTTTAGATCTGGCACGTTTTTATTTATTTATTTTTGTTTGGATCTGGCACGTTTTTATTTATTTATTTTTGTTTGGATCTGGCACGTTTTTATTTATTTATTTTTGTTTGGATCTGGCACGTTTTTATTTATTTATTTTTGTTTGGATCTGGCACGTTTTTATTTATTTAATTATTTTTGTTTGAATCTGGCACGTTTTTATTTATTTATTTATTTTTGTTTAGATCTGGCACGTTTTTATTTATTCTTTTTTATTTTTGTTTAGATCTGGCACGTTTTTATTTATTTATTTATTTTTGTTTAGATCTGGCACGTTTTTATTTATTTATTTATTTTTGTTTGGATCTGGCACGTTTTTATTTATTTATTTTTGTTTGGATCTGGCACGTTTTTATTTATTTATTTATTTATTTTTGTTTGAATCTGGCACGTTTTTATTTATTTATTTATTTATTTTTGTTTAGATCTGGCACGTTTTTATTTATTTATTTTTTATTTTTGTTTAAATCTGGCACGTTTTTATTTATTTATTTATTTATTTTTGTTTGGATCTGGCACGTTTTTATTTATTTATTTATTAATTTTTGTTAGGATCTGGCACGTTTTTATTTATTTATTTATTTTTTGGATCTTGCACGCTTTTATTTATTTATTTATTTATTTTTGTTTGAATCTGGCACGTTTTTATTTATTTATTTTTGTTTGGATCTGGCACGTTTTATTTATTTATTTATTTATTTTTGTTTGAATCTGGCACGTTTTTATTTATTTATTTTTGTTTGTATCTGGCACGTTTTCATTTATTTATTTATTTATTTTTGTTTGTTTGGATCTGGCACGTTTTTATTTATTTATTTATTTTTTGGATCTGGCACGTTTTTATTTATTTATTTATTTATTTTTGTTTGGATCTGGCACGTTTTTATTTATTTATTTTTTTTGTTTGAATCTGGCACGTTTTTATTTATTTATTTATTTTTGTTTGAATCTAGCACGTTTTTATTTATTTTTTTTTGTTTGGATCTGGCACGTTTTTATTTATTTATTTTTGTTTGAATCTGGCACGTTTTTATTTATTTATTTATTTTTGTTTGAATCTGGCACGTTTTTATTTATTTATTTATTTTGTTTGTTTGGATCTGGCACGTTTTTATGTATTTATTTATTTTTGTTTGAATCTGGCACGTTTTTATTTATTTTTTTTGTTTGAATCTGGCACGTTTTTATTTATTTATTTATTTATTTTTGTTTGAATCTGGCACGTTTTTATTTATTTATTTATTTTTGTTTGAATCTGGCACGTTTTTATTTATTTATTTATTTTGTTTGAATCTGGCACGTTTTTATTTATTTATTTTTTTTGTTTGAATCTGGCACGTTTTTATTTATTTTTGTTTGGATCTGGCACGTTTTTATCGACTTAGTTGAAATAATTAATGGAAATTCTGAAATTAGTGGTTATATAAATACTAGTGTCGGGACGATTAATCCGGATTGGAAAAAATTTGAACTTTTGAGGGTATCAGAAAAATTTGTGCCTATTTTCCAATTCCAAAAACGATTCTTTTACTATTTGTTTGTTTAGAACTTAATTTTCCATTTCTGGTACTAATGATGACATGAACATTTTGTGATTTTAAAACTAAAATCTATGTATATATCACTCCTCCACACCTCAAGTATATTTTTTAATATTCAGGTTTTAAAAAAATCGGAATTAGAATCAGTAAGTGTATCGGTATCGGGAATTTAGAACAGAGACGGTAATTGTATCAGAATCTAAAAAAATATTGGATCATCTCATCACCAGTAAGTATGTTAAATTCATGCAGATATTAAGATAATGATTTAAATCGATTCCATAGTTGGGGCAGTTATAAGGGAGTTAATTAAAAAACGACCATGTTGTAGCCAGCTGGGAAGCAACTCTATGGTAGTGTGTTTCACAGACGAATAGTTATTGGAAATAAATTTAGCTGCTCCTAGAAGTTCAATTTATTTTAGTTGGCACACAGAAGAAGATAAGGGAAATTATTTACAGCGATTGCATCTAGACGAGTCTTTGCTGTGAATGTTTTACCGGGATGAGGCAGGAGGCTGGAATTTTACAAAGCGGAAAAAAATTCCACCATTCAATCAATTATGTCTAAAATAAAACATGTTGTTATACGATTTTATTTTCACAGATGCTTGCTGTCTTTCGGTTCTATAAGAAAAAAGTCAGGCAATAAATATATGAAAGAGATATGTGCATGTCGGCTGATTAAAATGACAAGCCCGTGTACAATACGATTGTACTCCAGTGCCAACCCGAGGCAAGATAACCGCTAATCATAAAACACGGCAGGTTTTAACGAGTTTTCCTAATCACTATGGTGTTCATCTAAGCCGAGCGATTGTTCTTTTCCATTAATATTACAATTCTTCTTACGTCAGTGCACAGATAATATGAGAAATTAAGGCATGTGGATCAATATATCTGAAAAGATAACGAAATACCAAGCTCTTACGTGCGACATGAAAAGAAACTGGAATCTTAGGAAGATCTCCACCATTCCAGTAATTATAGGAGCAACTGGACTCACGAAAAAGAATTTCAAAAACTACCTGGCAAATATACCCGGTGAACCAAGTGCGAGAGAGAGTCAAACAGCTGCACTTAAAGGGACGATCAGAATCTAAAAAAAGATCACTCGCTTTGGAATGTATGAGATATCGGGTGAATTTTTAGTGTCTGATAGGATGCCCCATTCCCGGCTTGAACAAACTGGTAAAAAAAGTAGATAAATAAATAAATAAATAAAGATTAAAAAAGACAAAATAAGAAAACTTTCTGACAACATTTTGTTGCTTTGGTTAAATATTCGAAACATTTAGTGAAAATGGAATATGATTCAATGGTCTTCATGTTGTTTAGGAAGAAAAAAAGAAAAAGAAAAAACTCGGAAAATAAAACGTGAGACCTGGTGGGAATAGGGTAAACATGGTGTGATTTTTATTGACAATTAATATCTGGGACATGCAACGTCGCCAGGACTTGAAAAATCTCATCAAGAAGTTACGTAACACGGAGGTTAATGCTGTATTATCTGTAACGTTGAAGCCTAGGGACTCAACAAAATCAAAGACCGGTGTAACTAATAGTCTTCTTTCTTTGGTTTAGTCCTGAGTTACGGCAAAGTTCACAATATAACGGATTTCTGCTTTCACTTGGTACGAGTGAAGGTCGGTTTTACAGAGATCATTGGTCTTCCTTTTGGTCGCTTCCCGGCGACTTCAAATTTAAAAGTAAGTTTCCTAATGATGTACCTATTTACTATGCCTCCCCACGGGACAGAGTTAGACACCAGGGTCGTTTTTTAACGTGGAGAAAAGGTACAAAAATAAAAATTGTCTCAGTCGTGAAGGATTTCTCCTCCACCGAAAGAGAACAAGAAATGGAAGTGCAGCATCTGAAGAACAGATACTACACTTTGATCTTGACCGTCGGCCCTTAACATATGTTCAAACGATCTGAGCCCCCGCCCCCCGTTTTTTCATCTTGCTCGCAATCGGTATGATGACGCAGCACCTTCGAATGTCATCATTGCTGACGAGGTCGAACAGTAACTCACAAGATCCAGACCATGTACCTGATAATGTTGAACATTTAACCTGCATGACACGGAACTTAATTTTAGGAATTCTATGATAAAAAATGCTAAGACATTAAATAATATTGCAATATATTTTACGAAATGTTGAGGGGATCTTATATGGGTTAATATGACTAAGCTAACTTTTGATATACATTCTTTCGATCCCTCTGCATAAGATTTCTAATTATATATAAAGATAAATAAGTCATTTTGTAATTAAAGCTATATTCCTCCCCCATCACATAGATCACTGTAGTTCTCCCATTTCCTTCCCCCAACAGTTTCAATATATTACCATTCTCTACTCACGCACAATTATTTCGCTCCTAATGTAGCTATCGCTAGATGCCGCATCCCTAATATATTGCCTAGCATCTTCTTTCTTCTTCTGATGAGAAGCATTAAGCTTTGAAATGCCATGGTATAAAGAGTTTTACTTATCCTACACACCTAATTGATGTATCATTCTTATTGAATAAACAAATAAATCTATATGCATTAGTATATATTTTTATATTGTCGTTTCTTATTTTCTTATATTGTGTGTGTGTGTGTCTCTTCTTTACCTTACACTATTTGTCTATCTCCCCTTTTTCCCATGCCTCGTTTTCCCCCTACACATCCCCTTTTTTTCTCCCCTGCCCAGCCCATTCCTCTATCTGAACATGCACACACAGACTTTGACTGCCTACTAGACACTACCCTCGAACGCCGCTGGTCTCTATAACAGTTTGCTAAGATAGCCTGACATGCGGATAATTCACCCTAAAAGTAAACCCTGACTAGATATTTAAAATAATAGTATTCGAAGCCCAAATAAAATCTTTTCGATGTGGCTACCCTATATTGCCTTATACGGGGAATGGTGCAATGGTGTTGTCTATAGTAACAGTCAAAGCTAGACACTTTACCAGACTAGATGAATTCTTGTCCTGGAATCTGGAAAAAAAAAACAAAAAAAAAAAAAAAGGAAAAAAAAAAACATGAGAAAGATATACTATAACATGGTCAACTAATCAATTAGGAAGATGAAAATTAACATTCCTTACTGTTTTATTAACTCAACGTTTTAGAATTAAAAAAAGAACTTAATGGTATCTCAGAAATGGGATGCTTCGCATGGCCAATTCGGCAGGACAATTCGGCAGAAGGACAATTTGGCGCTGACCATGCCAATCACATTTTTATAGAGCTTTTATTACTTTGTTTTTTTTGAAAATAAGAAAAACAATATGAAAATATATTACTTTAATTGTTTTATAAAAAAAATCATGTTTTTACAAAACTCTGTTCGGTTAATTATTTTCTAATTATGTTTTTAAGGATTAAAAACAAATATTTTATTTATTCATTTTTTTTTTAATTAAGAAAAACAATATGAACAAGCATGTTCCCTCTCTGGTGCTGCATGTGAGATGATGCCACAAAAAAATAGTGAAGAAATGATCGATGTAAAAAGTGTGAAGGGCCAACGTTGCCTTCACACTTTCGCCAAGTTTCAGAAAAACCTAATGGATGGAACAAAAATTATGGGGTAAAAACTGTCATTTTTTTTGGCATTTTGAGGCA
Organism: Euprymna scolopes; assembly: GCF_053919585.1. Taxonomy (NCBI): domain Eukaryota; kingdom Metazoa; phylum Mollusca; class Cephalopoda; order Sepiida; family Sepiolidae; genus Euprymna; species Euprymna scolopes. The sequence goes on from NC_136495.1 coordinate 120,371,019, forward strand.
TTTGTGACCCTTTTTAAGCTCCTGGGAATGCTGAATCCCAGTGAAAATGGACAAACAGCAAAGACGTCACATATTTTTTTTTGTTTTATTTTCCCATTCTTTTCCTCCTTCATGCCTACCTAATATCACTTTTTTTTTTTTTTTTTTTTTTTTTTTTTTAAACGCACACCTCCAAACACCCGGGCACCGCCAGGCACAGACTAGTATATATATATATATATATTGGACTTAATATATACATAACTAATTACACACGACATGACTTTCACACCTGCGTGTATGGACACACATCTTTCATATATGAACACTTCTCTCTTCTCAAATACATTTATTTAACACCACATTGGACTTTCTAACCTTTTGTCTTCGGCTGGCATCATAAAGACCAAAAACAACAATCAACTCAGAACTTCGGAACTTACACTAAGCAACTAAAAGATTCATGAAAAACAAAATGTTAACAAATAGTTGGTCCACTGCTAACCCACCAGGAATTATTCGCTAAAGAAAAAAACTGAGAGGAATATTCAAAGGAGAGGAAAAATACCAATATAGTAGAACCCCGGGATACAGTGCCCCTAAGATACGGTTTTATTCAGGTTAAGATGTGGAATATGATGTTTTCCGACTCCTGTTTACGGTATTTTCCCCGCCTTATGATGTTATTTGAGTATATTCATGTGTATTATATACTGTACTATATTTTGTTACTAATTGTTAATGCTATATCCCAGGGTTCCACTGTATAACCAAAATGAAAAAGAAAAGAAGAGGAGAGAGTAGGGGATTAGGAGAAAGAAATATTAAACGGTATATGAACAGAACAGGGTCCTTCAATCTTTGACAGACTATGGATACCTATGTAGGGATGCCTACATGTGAAATTTTTGTGGCAAGGAGATGCGTAATCTCCAACCACACATCTCCTGAGTTGACACTGTTAAATACCAGTGGCAAGTGAAGTGTATGTTCAGAACGACTGGAAACAAATGCCGAGATAAGCAGAGACCACATACAGTGCCTAGAATTCACAAATGGTCACCCAGTATTAACCAGGCTCAACATCGCTTAACTTCAGTGATCTGATGAGAATCGGTGTGTCAATGCGATTATGCCGTATATATAGCATACTAGCCTGGGTGCCCGGCATTGCCCAGTGTTGCCCGGCATTGCTTGGATGTTTGTAGGTGAAAAAAAAAAAAAAGTGGTAGTAGGCAGGCAGGCTCTAATCCGCAACGTGAAAGCGGAAAAGAAAGTGAAACAAAACCTGATGTCTTACCGCTACGCCATGACGTGACCGGAAGTGTTAAACGTTCAAATTAAAAGTAATCAATCAAAAAAAATGACTTGCAGAAATGGTGTTGCTTTTAAATCTCCCACAAAAGGTCGTTTTTAATATGAGGGAAAAGCAACTCCCTCCAAAAAGGGAGCACTCTGGCAGTATCCAAATAAATGATAATTGTCTCAGTACGAAGGGTTTCCCGCTACACATTGACCAAAAGACCAATTACAGAACAGATACTACCCGGCTGGAAGGCCAGGTGCTTTTGTTTGATTAGTTTTGCTTTATACTAAAAAGACAAACAGCCGAGAGGACAAGACAACGGGAATTTTTTAAAACTCAATCAAAAAAAAATAAAAGAAACCGTGTTCGTTTGTTAATCTGAGATATTATGATCTTAGAAGTATTAGAAAAATTCTCCCGGAATCTAACCGACATGAGAACCCCGCCGCAAAAGGTCTTTCGTGGACATATACAAACAGGGGTGCCCGGCATTGCCTGTGTATTTGGAGGTGTAAAAGAATAAAAAAAAATTGTTGGTAAACAGGTAGACTCGAACCTGAAGCCTTGATGAGAAGGTAAAAAAAAAACCCTGACTCCTTACCGCTCAACCACGACAGTACAGGAACTGAAAAGTGTTTTAATTTAATTAAAAAGTTCAGTGACAGGTGCGTAAACTTAATGAGGTCAAACATCACGCCATAGGGGAATGAAATTAACTTTGGCTGCAAGCCAGTTTCTGTGTATCCCTCCAAGATGTTGGGGAAAACCGGCTCCTCATATAAAGGGAATCCAAATGAATAGCAATTGTCTGATATAAGGGTTTCCCCCACATTGATCAAAACTGATTGCTTTTTTGGACGTCCCTGGCTGAGTGCCAGGGGGGCTTGTTTTGCTACAGGTTTAGTTTTGCTTTTATACTGAAAAGCCAAAGAAACACGTGGAGAGTAAAATGTTGTATAGTCGGTCCATATTGGAGATCATATTAACGGTAACGTTAGTGACAATACTGTGGGAAACATTTATAACAGAGAGTGAGAGAAGAATTCATTATTGAATAAATGTGTATTACTGTTCTTTTACACAGAGGAGGATAACCATTACTCATGATGGAGGAGGAGGCACATTACCTGGAAGGAGGTTATACAAAGTTCATATCAAGATGATTAACACATTACCATCAATTGTTAAATGACGGCACGAAGACAACAGTTACAAAAATCAATGATGTTCTTTATTTCATTTGACTGGTCGAATGATTTAATGTCAGGAATTTACATCGGTTCTACATGGTTAAACTTCTACCCCTTCGCCTCTGAAGGGACCCTCCGCTTACTATGTCAGCTCTTTTCGACCGACTCTGCTGACTGTTCGAACTTGACTGCCCGACTGTCGACTCTGCTAATCTGCTAATCCTAGCTCCTATCATTGAGAAATTCCCTTTCTGCTATGACGTCAGATGTATGGTTCCAAACGTGACCACTCGCTAAGCACATGTTTGTCCTAAACACACTTCTGCAAACAAAGAATTCTGAACTAACCTATTTTTCAACCTAACCTATTTTTCAATACATTTTTAATTTGTATTGTTCATCCTTTTTTTAGCTGACCTTTTTAATTCAATTTTCTTAAAAGAATAAACAATTAATTCTTTTTATAATACAAACAATATCTATTTCCAAAACAGTAGCTAAATTCTAATATTCCAATTTCTGAATTTATTCTGAACCTTGCTTACAAGGTTCGAGTCTCGGCTTATCCTAATCTCATTTTCCACTTATCTAATGTTTTTTTTATTTACAGGAAAAGGGGGCAGTCTTTTCTTGTAACAAAAAAATATTGCGAAAATAGCGTGTAAAAGTCGCCCAAATAAAAGAGACACATGACCCCCTTTTCGTAAATCGGAGATATAATAATCTAGAAAGCATATAAAAAGTTCTAAGAAACAATGACTCCACCCGAGTGCCCCACCCCAAAGTCTTTGCCAGGCATACACAAAAAGTGCACACACACACACACACACGCTAATACACATTTTGCCTGGGTGCCCGGCATTTCCCAGGTGTTTGGAGGTGTGTGCTGAGTAACAAAAAAAAAAAAAGTTGTAGTAGGCAGGCAGGCTCGAACCTATGACGCGAAGGCAGAAAAGAAAGTGGAGGTGTGTGTAAGGGAGTTGGTTGAGCAAAAAAAAAAAAAAAAAAGGAGTAGTAAGCAGGCTCCAACCCATAACGCGCCAGAGGAAAAAGAGGTTAAAAAAAAACCAAACAAACAGTCTTACCGATGTGCCTACCATGGTTGTGACATCATGGGCAGTCAAAAAAACACCTTTTATGCAATGTTAAGGGTTGCATGACTTGCAAAAAATGTCAGCGAAAAAAAAAAAAAAACGAACCTCCCCGTAGAAAAGTGCACAGTTGAGAGTGAGGGAATTAATGTTTTGGGCCAATTTTTCGATATTTGTCATCTGAAGGGTTGAGGTTCAGAATAATACCGATCTTGTGAAAATCCGTCGCCTCTGTCGAAAGTTTTAGGGAGACATACATATCAGAAAATGAATATTATAGGGAACCTATGAATTTACTGGTACTGGTATTAATTGAAATAGCATTACGTGAAAGCTAGTCATAATTGCAAAAAAAAAAAAAAATTTTTGTGCAATGGATTTATAAAATAGGCAGAAAAATGTAAGAAATCAGAGGATACATTAAAAGTCAAGGATTAAAAAAAAAAACATGAAAAGATATGGAGAAATCAAATATTAACAATATGAAAAGATAATAGGAGACAATGTTCCTATAAGAAAAATCTGGAATTATGTTGTGGACACGCAAACTCAAATTAAAATCCAAAATGTCTGAAGTAATCCAAATATGTGTCAGCCAGGTTTGCAGAAAAATCTGTTTGCAAGGAATAAATATTTAATCCATTAAATTTTTTTCTGTTAAGGACAATTTAATAGTTTTATATATATATATATATATATATATATATATATATATATATATATATATATATATATATATATAAAACTATTTTATTTAATCACATAAATTAATGTACAAGGATATAGATTTTACGCATAAATTTTCAGTATTTACACCAACAGTGTTGGATACATACGTAGAGCTAGGTAGCAAGTTATGAAAATATATATAGCAATTAAGCTACACAGAATATTACATGTTTCATTCTCGTGAGAATTCTCACGAAAATGAAACACACAATATTCTGTGTATCTTAATTGCCATATATATTTTCATAACTTACTACTATATATCTATATACACACACACACACACACACATATATATATACATGATGATTGCAAACGTCTTGTCAGACGAATGCCACTCCCTCAAACACTTAATGTCCATGAGCCCAGGAATTACCTTTTTTTTTTTTCTTAGTTCTACTGGTGAATTCACACGCTCACGCAGGCATGATACTGAAGACGGTCATTGAGATCAATTATTACATGTTTCCAGCATTTCAAGCCTCCATGCATCATAACTTTTCCATCGACACAGGACCATTTTTATAGACAAATGCCTGAGGGAGTATCTATACACAGGTGATGTTACAGAGTCTTAGCTTTGTACAACAGCTAAGTCTCTCTCTCGGTTCAAAATGTTGAGATCCAGCAACAAGCAAGAGCAAGATAGCCAGCAACAAGTTAAACTGCAGACCAGCTTAATGCGGGTACTGGTCTCCCGCTTTATGGTTTTTTAAATCAGAGATTTGCTTCTCCTAGAAAGGTTGCCTTCACCACGGCTTATGGGAGCCCTCTCCATCTCAACACACAAACACACATGGTGCTAGTTGGCCGTTGACTCCTAAAAAGGGTTCATTCGCCTTTACATACATACATACATACATACATATATATATATATATACATACACAGTGCCACATACATATATATATATATATATATATATATATATATATATATATATATATATATATATATATATATACATACATACACAGTGCCATGCAAAAGTATTGGATACATTACATTTTTCTTCATAACACTAATTAGGGCTCAAGATTTTACCTAAAATTTGATCAATATATTCCTATTACTATTCTAACTTATATTTGGGGTAGTAATTACAAAATCAAAGTTTAGAAAGTTTATATTTAAGGAAAAATAAATTAATAAATGCAAAAATATTGGATACATTGATTTAATATTTGGTTGCATAGCCTTTGTTGTGTTCAACAGCTTTCTGTCTCTTTCTATAGTTGCATATATGGTTTTTTTCCAAAGATTTTCAGGTATGTTGTGCCATTCTTCTTTGTAGAATTCTTCTAATTCTTGAATATTTTGTGAATTCCTTTTGTGAACATTGATCTTCAATATTTTCCACAAATTTTCAATTGGGTTGAGGTTTGGAAACTGACTGGGTCGAATAAGAATATCAACTTTATTTTTAAGCCATTCTTTGGTTAGTTTGGCAGTATGTTTGGGACATTATCATCCTGAAACATTTCTATTATGTCCCAACAAATCAGCAGATTTTCGGAGGTTTTTCTCCAGAGTTTCCCTGTACATATGCCCATTGATTCTACCATTGATGATTTCTAATTCACCAGTATCGTTAGATGAAAAACACCTTCATATCATAATTGAACAACCGCCAAAGTTCAATGTATGAATGGTATTCTTTTTGTTGTAGACGGTGCCATTTTTCTGCCATTCCTGTGTTTCTTCCAAAGATTTAGATTTTTGTTTCATCTGACCAGATTACTTTGTTTCAAAATTCTTGTGGTTTCTTCCCATGTTTTAACATAATTCAAATGCGATCTGACGTGTTCACACTTCAACAATGGAACTGTTCTTGAAATCTTGAAACAAAACTTGTACAATTTAGAGCTCTACTGATTATATCTTTGCTCATATCAATCCCAGCTTCTCTGAGGTCGGTTTGAATTTCACCACAAGTAACAAAAGGGTTTCTTTGTACCTTTCTGCTTACCCACCCTGATTTTTTTTTTATTTCCTTGATTGACCACATCTCGGAAGATTTGCAACAGCTTCACCAGGTTTTTTTTTTTTTTTTTTTTACTTTCTAATAATGTTTGCAACTATACTAAGTGACAGATTAAGTTCCCTTGATATTATTCAATACCCCTTTCCTTCTTTGTGCTTATCAATGATTTTTTGACGAATATCTATTGACAACTGTTTAGTTTTTATAAATGAACTGGTTGACTTTGAAGCAGAAGAATTTTATAAAAATTATTTTAATATAAAGCTGTCTGATTGGTTAATGATAACTTGCTTGCATTATTGCAACACGCAACGCAAAAGTCATTTAAAATTATTTTAGAAAACGGATTTTTTAAGAGTATTCAATACTTTCGCGTTTGTTAATTTATATTTTTCCTTAAATATAAACTTTCTAAACTTTGATTTTGTAATTTCTACCCCAAATATAAGTTAGAAATGTAATAGGAATATACTGACCAAATTTTAGGTAAAAGCTTGAACTCTAATTAGAGTTATGAAGAATGTGATACAAAACCTATCTAAACACTATGCCAGACAGGAAGTACATTTGTGTAAAAAATTTTTAAAAATCAGCACAGCCGTTTTGGAGTCCATAATGAACTCTCTTCCACTCACTCTCTCTCTCTCTCATGCACACGCACACACAACGTGCCTTTTAGATATAAGTAGATCTTTATATATATATATATATATATATATATATATATATATATATATATATATATATATATATAAGCAAAGGGAGACTTGATTCCAAATATTTCTCATATGTTATATCTCCCCTCTTTTTGAAATAGGATACGATTATGAATATCCACATCAAATAATCCTTATACACTGTGAAATTTACTTTATGTATGAAAACCAAAGGGGAGATATAATATATGAGAAATATTTGGAATCATGTCTCCTCTTGCGGTTATTTCAGATCATTTGAAACCATAGCAGCAAGTTTTAGTCTTCCCCCCATCAAAGCCAGAGGTTTGGGGGAAACATCAGATATTTTGTAATTCATATGCAAAACTAGGAAAACAAATGATTATGATTGAAACATTTTATGGCTGTAAAAAAGTGCCAAAAATAGGCTCTGGATGATGGAGGATCCCTTTAATGTGGGACCTTAAGGACAAATGTCACATAACTCACTTCACAATTCAGGTCATTACCTTTGCAACGAGCCTTTATTTGTTAAATTTTGATCAATAGTCGCTGAGATTTGGAACTTATAAAATTGCCCACAAAAGGTGGTATATTTATCTATCTATCGATAGCCAAATTGAATAATAAAATGCTCATATCTTTGGTTCTATGAGACGAAACTACATGAAAATTTGCAGGCTTTTTGAAGACTATAATACCTTTCTATGGATAAAATTTTATGACACTTGGTAAAAAAGAACCTATATTTTCAAAGCAATTAAATACGCCCAAATTTGCCTACATTTGTATATATAGTGTCTTGCAGGCCAGTTTCCATTTTGCTGCTTCTTCTGTTTCCAGGCCACTAGTATAATATTGTGTATAGGTTAATTTTCGGGTTTCACAGAGAAAAAGTATTTTCATTTGTAGAGACTTTTTTGTTTGAACTTTTTGTTCTACTGAAGTACGACCTCCATTTATCAGCTTAGAAAGCGAAATGAATTATACAGACGAAAATGAAGAGGCCGAATCGAGATTGGAATGTTTATATTGTTATAACGTCACTCCCCCTTCGAAGGAGAAGGGTTAACACCCACATTAAACAGGCGGCCTTGTGGCACATCCGTGCTTATTTGTGTTGAACGGGCGCAAATAGGTATATAACAAGACGATTGTGCGAATCAACCATTTTAAAAAGAGAGGACAACGCGTAGAAAGGCCGCATACAACAACGAAAAAGGATATCCAAGAAGAAAATATCAAATAAATATGACGAGATATTTTAGAATAGGGGCTTTCCTTTGATTTCGGTTCAATTCGGAGTGATGCGATACAGTTTTATATCACGCAGCAGCCAGGGTTTGGATAAGTATGCGTAAATGTTCGTGGGAGAGAATCGATACGTTTTTGACAAGGTGGGAGGGAAAGTGAGAGAATTAAACAAAAACGAAATAAACACACAAAACATTTCAAACAAGGAAACGGCAAATAGACGATATAGTGAAATTGAAAAGAAGGAATGGAGGAAGAAGTTACCACACACACACACACACACACACACACACACACACACACACACACACACACACAAAAGAAGAAACAAAGAAAGAAAAAGAAAAAAAAGCAGAAGGAAACGGTATGGGATTAAAAAATTATCGTAGACGATGAAATGGAAAAAAAAAAACACAAAAAAGAGTGAGATTTAGACGAAAGAAAAGAAAAAAATGGCGCGAGAAAAAAAAGGGGAGGTAACAAAAGGCAAGAGAGTCGGAGGACAAGATCAAACGAGGTTGGAGGAGAAAATAAAGTAAAAGGCGGAGGAGGAAACTGGAAAATAGTTCGTTTTTTTGTTTTGTTTTTGTTTTAAGCTGATATGGCGACAAGATTCTTTTTTTTTTTTCTTTTCACACACAGTCATCACCATCATCATCGGCAACACCTTTTCTTATGGCGGCTTTTACAACACAGTTTGAAATATCTGATGTTATAGCAGCATCAGCACCTATGGTACACGAGAGGAGGGGGGGGAGAAATGGTCAAGTGATGACGAAGGTAAAGAACAGGAATAAGAGATCCCTCTCTCCACACCCTCGAGGGGGTGGGGAATATAATAATTCAATAAGAGCCTCGTGACAATATGAGAGAGAGAGAGAGAGAGAGAGAGAGAGAGAGAGAGAGAGAGAGAGTTTAGGGAAAGAAAATGTTTAGAAGCTTTGGCAATCTATTTTATCGACGAAAAAGGATTGAAAAAAATAGGGGGGGACAATAAAGTAGAGCTGGCTTTCGGAAAAAAATCACAATGTAGTATCTGTTCTAGTGCTACAGCTACACTTAAGTTAATTTCAATGTATCTTAAAGCAATATTTATTTTTGCCTACTTCCAAAGTGGCCCTTTTGGGGGAGCTGGTTTTTCCTCACATTAAAAACGACATTGTTTCACATTTTGTTTCGTGGGGAAGCAAATAAATAATAATATCATTTGATATCCAAATGGAGAGCGTGTAAAAAAGCAAGGAGAAAAAATTAAAGGGGGGGGGGTTAAAAAATGAAAGACATATACGAGTAAATATAATAAAAACAATAGAAATAATGAATTCAAATTAAATAAACAAGTAACTAAAAACAAAAACAAAAAAAAGAAGAGAAAGCATGTTGATAAAAGATTTATTTGATTGAATAAAAAATATCATTAAGTCCGAAAAATATTTTAAAAAGGACAAGAGGAAAATAGAAGATACCGAGAAAGCCGTACTTTTAAAGAAAAAACAACTTGAATTAAATATTAATATTGCGTGTGTGCGTGAGAGAGAGAGAGAGAGAGAGAGAGAGAGAGAGAGAGAGAGAGAGAGAGAGAGAGAGAAAGGGGGGGCAGATAAAAAGACAGAAGGGATGCGCATTTAGGTGAGAAAAGAAAAAGAAAAGAAAGATATAGCCGCACAAAAAAGAGAAGTCATCGATTTTTTGGATGGAGAGTCAAAAAAAAAAAAAAAAAAAAGTTAAAAGTATGTATTATATAGACAGAAAAAAAAAATCAACAACCAAAAAAGCTAAAAGTTAAAAAAATAAAAATCCAAAGAAATGATAGATTATTTGATATCGATGAAGGCGCAGGATTCAACAAATGTGGTTTTAAATTAGAAAAAGAAAAATGCAATTATACAAAGATAGATAGATAGATAGATAGATAGATAGATAGATAGATAGATAAAGAGAAAGAATAACACCACTGTTACATGAAAAAAAGGTAAAAAGTAGTAATGAAATTTAAAGGAAAGTTTAAAAAAGAAAGAAATAGAGAGAAAGATAAAATAGATGCATTAGAGAGAGAAAGAAAGAAAGAAAGAGTGAGGGGGAAAAGATAGATAGGCTGATTATATATATATTTTATAAATTACTAACTAGCTCTACTTACGTATTGAGCACTGTTGAAGTAAATACTTAAAGTTTACGCATAAATCTATACTTTCGTATATTAAATTTATGTGAGTAAATGAAGTAGTTTATATATATATATATATATATATATATATATATATATATATATATATATATATATATATATATTACAAGAGAGAAGGCTGAAATTATACACGAATAAACAAAGAATGATAGAGGGACACAAAAGCAGACCTGTCTGTTTCTCATAATATATATATGTGTGTGTGTGTGTGTGTGTGTGTGTGTGTAAAAGCAATAAGGACAAATGTGAGAGTGGCAGAAAAAGAAAATAAAGTCAGGTAAATGTTTCTTTTAGTTTGGTGTTCGTGTCGCCCACAAAGAGAGAGAGAGAGAGAGAGAGAGAAGGGGAGAGGAGGATGTGAAATGACATTAAGCAAGTGCCCGACGGTGAGTGTAGAATCAGCACTTAACGTTGCCGCCCGCTTAGTACTACTGCTACACAACAACAACAACAACAGCAGCAACAACAGATGGTATATGATTAACATTGAAGAAAGGCAGACGTGAGCAAGAAGATACAGAGAGAGAGAGAGAGAGAGAGAGAGAGAGAGAGAGAGAGAGAGAGAGAGAGAGAGAGAGAGAGAGAGAGAGTTTCGAACAGGGAAGATATAATAAGCGTAGAGGACGAGTTTGTTATATCTGGAAGTTAATTCAACCAAGGCCATTTATTCGTCGTACTAAGCGGTTCTCGCACTCAGACACCCCTGCCGATAAATCGTTTGCACCTCTTCCCCCTCTTCCTCCTCCTTCTCTTCCGCTGTGGCCAAAAAGATACTCCTACCCTGCTTATCTTACCCATTTCTCTCACTCCTCCTCCTGTTTAAAAGCAGTAGCCTCGGGAATACCACCCCCTCTCTCTCTCTGTATTACAACCTTTTAAATCGCTTTTCTTTCGCTGACCCCGCCCCCTGTTTTGCTCCTCACCAATCAACTCTTTTTGATTTTTTTTTCTTTTTCAGCTTCACACACTTCATATTTCTTTCTTTCTTTTCTTCTTTTTTTTTTTTTAATTATTATTCTCTTATTTTTTTTTTATATCCATCCCCCTCTTTCTTTCTTTCTAACGATGGATTTTCACTCTTTTCTCTCGGCTAACATTCAAAATAGTAAATGTGTAGTAATTTAATAGTAGGACTCCGTTTAAAAGAAATAACACCATCTTTAAATATCACCAGCAACAAAATGCCTAAAGAAATCTAACACAAGATGAGCAACATTTGCGTTTAAAATTCAAACTCGTAAATTAACACTATCCGATGATGACCTTCCTTACCCTCTCAATCCTATCAAAGAATGAGATTTTACATTTTTTTTATGCGATTATGCATGGAAACTTGCCCTCCCTCACCTCCAAATAATACAAATAAGCAAAGAGTTATTTTAGAATTTAGAGTGGGGGATCGATCATAAATTTAACGCAAAATGATCCCCGGATTCAGGGCCATATTCTATCTCTTTAACCAAACTGTTTTGCAACTTAACCCTGTAAGAGCGTAAAACAGTAGACCCTCCCCAAAATATAAATAATTAAATAAATAAATAATAAATAAAATGCGAAGGAAAGATATATCTCTTAAAGGAAAAGGGTTAACTGCTCTTTAAAAAGCTAGAACGGTTCGAAAATTGTGGATCATTTCACGTTAGATTTATATGCGAAAGTGACACCCCGACTCTAAAATTTTTCATCTTTCCGCCAAGTTTTTCAGCGTTTTTACTCATAATAAAATAAATAAATAAATACTACAAATGCTGCTGCTACTACTACTAAGTAAATAATATTACTACTAATAATAATATCAATAATATAATAATATCATAAACAATACTAATGATATTATATCTATATTATTATTAATAATAATAATAAATACAAACCCCCCATCCGATTTTGTTTTATATCATAAGTTGCTTAAAACGTGATTAGTTAAAGTTCAGAATAAAATCACGCTTTCTCTTAACGGTTAATTTAAAAAAAAAATCTTCTGAACGCTATTAAAAGTTAAATTCTTCACTAGTTTGGAGACGGAATGCGTTGTTGTGATAAGTGATTTTCTCTATTAATACGCACTTTTTATTTTAAGATTCAAATATTAATAACTACATTTTATTTCAGTATTTAATTTATGTATTTCTGTTGTATTAAATGCTAGCTTTAATTTTTTTTTTTTTTCTCGTCCATAAATGTTTATCTACCAAGTTGATCTTAAATATTGTATAATCAATCCATTATATTATCATTTTCAGTCCCCCACCCCTAATTTCTGGCTCCCATCTTATCTCGCAATTACTTATAACGTCACCAACTAACTTTGGAAGAACCCCCCCCCCCCATCCGATTTTGTTTTATATCATAAGTTGCTTAAAACGTGATTAGTTAAAGTTCAGAATAAAATCACGCTTTCTCTTAACGGTTAATTTAAAAAAAAAATCTTCTGAACGCTATTAAAAGTTAAATTCTTCACTAGTTTGGAGACGGAATGCGTTGTTGTGATAAGTGATTTTCTCTATTAATACGCACTTTTTATTTTAAGATTCAAATATTAATAACTACATTTTATTTCAGTATTTAATTTATGTATTTCTGTTGTATTAAATGCTAGCTTTAATTTTTTTTTTTCTCGTCCATAAATGTTTATCTACCAAGTTGATCTTAAATATTGTATAATCAATCCATTATATTATCATTTTCAGTCCCCCACCCCTAATTTCTGGCTCCCATCTTATCTCGCAATTACTTATAACGTCACCAACTAACTTTGGAAGACCCCCCCCCCCATCCGATTTTGTTTTATATCATAAGTTGCTTAAAACGTGATTAGTTAAAGTTCAGAATAAAATCACGCTTTCTCTTAACGGTTAATTTAAAAAAAAAATCTTCTGAACGCTATTAAAAGTTAAATTCTTCACTAGTTTGGAGACGGAATGCGTTGTTGTGATAAGTGATTTTCTCTATTAATACGCACTTTTTATTTTAAGATTCAAATATTAATAACTACATTTTATTTCAGTATTTAATTTATGTATTTCTGTTGTATTAAATGCTAGCTTTAATTTTTTTTTTTTTTCTCGTCCATAAATGTTTATCTACCAAGTTGATCTTAAATATTGTATAATCAATCCATTATATTATCATTTTCAGTCCCCCACCCCTAATTTCTGGCTCCCATCTTATCTCGCAATTACTTATAACGTCACCAACTAACTTTGGAAGAACCCCCCCCCCATCCGATTTTGTTTTATATCATAAGTTGCTTAAAACGTGATTAGTTAAAGTTCAGAATAAAATCACGCTTTCTCTTAACGGTTAATTTAAAAAAAAAATCTTCTGAACGCTATTAAAAGTTAAATTCTTCACTAGTTTGGAGACGGAATGCGTTGTTGTGATAAGTGATTTTCTCTATTAATACGCACTTTTTATTTTAAGATTCAAATATTAATAACTACATTTTATTTCAGTATTTAATTTATGTATTTCTGTTGTATTAAATGCTAGCTTTAATTTTTTTTTTTTTTTCTCGTCCATAAATGTTTATCTACCAAGTTGATCTTAAATATTGTATAATCAATCCATTATATTATCATTTTCAGTCCCCCACCCCTAATTTCTGGCTCCCATCTTATCTCGCAATTACTTATAACGTCACCAACTAACTTTGGAAGAACCCCCCCCCCCATCCGATTTTGTTTTATATCATAAGTTGCTTAAAACGTGATTAGTTAAAGTTCAGAATAAAATCACGCTTTCTCTTAACGGTTAATTTAAAAAAAAAATCTTCTGAACGCTATTAAAAGTTAAATTCTTCACTAGTTTGGAGACGGAATGCGTTGTTGTGATAAGTGATTTTCTCTATTAATACGCACTTTTTATTTTAAGATTCAAATATTAATAACTACATTTTATTTCAGTATTTAATTTATGTATTTCTGTTGTATTAAATGCTAGCTTTAATTTTTTTTTTTTTCTCGTCCATAAATGTTTATCTACCAAGTTGATCTTAAATATTGTATAATCAATCCATTATATTATCATTTTCAGTCCCCCACCCCTAATTTCTGGCTCCCATCTTATCTCGCAATTACTTATAACGTCACCAACTAACTTTGGAAGAACCCCCCCCCCCATCCGATTTTGTTTTATATCATAAGTTGCTTAAAACGTGATTAGTTAAAGTTCAGAATAAAATCACGCTTTCTCTTAACGGTTAATTTAAAAAAAAAATCTTCTGAACGCTATTAAAAGTTAAATTCTTCACTAGTTTGGAGACGGAATGCGTTGTTGTGATAAGTGATTTTCTCTATTAATACGCACTTTTTATTTTAAGATTCAAATATTAATAACTACATTTTATTTCAGTATTTAATTTATGTATTTCTGTTGTATTAAATGCTAGCTTTAATTTTTTTTTTTTTTCTCGTCCATAAATGTTTATCTACCAAGTTGATCTTAAATATTGTATAATCAATCCATTATATTATCATTTTCAGTCCCCCACCCCTAATTTCTGGCTCCCATCTTATCTCGCAATTACTTATAACGTCACCAACTAACTTTGGAAGAACCCCCCCCCCCATCCGATTTTGTTTTATATCATAAGTTGCTTAAAACGTGATTAGTTAAAGTTCAGAATAAAATCACGCTTTCTCTTAACGGTTAATTTAAAAAAAAAATCTTCTGAACGCTATTAAAAGTTAAATTCTTCACTAGTTTGGAGACGGAATGCGTTGTTGTGATAAGTGATTTTCTCTATTAATACGCACTTTTTATTTTAAGATTCAAATATTAATAACTACATTTTATTTCAGTATTTAATTTATGTATTTCTGTTGTATTAAATGCTAGCTTTAATTTTTTTTTTTTTCTCGTCCATAAATGTTTATCTACCAAGTTGATCTTAAATATTGTATAATCAATCCATTATATTATCATTTTCAGTCCCCCACCCCTAATTTCTGGCTCCCATCTTATCTCGCAATTACTTATAACGTCACCAACTAACTTTGGAAGAACCCCCCCCCCCCCATCCGATTTTGTTTTATATCATAAGTTGCTTAAAACGTGATTAGTTAAAGTTCAGAATAAAATCACGCTTTCTCTTAACGGTTAATTTAAAAAAAAAATCTTCTGAACGCTATTAAAAGTTAAATTCTTCACTAGTTTGGAGACGGAATGCGTTGTTGTGATAAGTGATTTTCTCTATTAATACGCACTTTTTATTTTAAGATTCAAATATTAATAACTACATTTTATTTCAGTATTTAATTTATGTATTTCTGTTGTATTAAATGCTAGCTTTAATTTTTTTTTTTTTTCTCGTCCATAAATGTTTATCTACCAAGTTGATCTTAAATATTGTATAATCAATCCATTATATTATCATTTTCAGTCCCCCACCCCTAATTTCTGGCTCCCATCTTATCTCGCAATTACTTATAACGTCACCAACTAACTTTGGAAGAACCCCCCCCCCCATCCGATTTTGTTTTATATCATAAGTTGCTTAAAACGTGATTAGTTAAAGTTCAGAATAAAATCACGCTTTCTCTTAACGGTTAATTTAAAAAAAAAATCTTCTGAACGCTATTAAAAGTTAAATTCTTCACTAGTTTGGAGACGGAATGCGTTGTTGTGATAAGTGATTTTCTCTATTAATACGCACTTTTTATTTTAAGATTCAAATATTAATAACTACATTTTATTTCAGTATTTAATTTATGTATTTCTGTTGTATTAAATGCTAGCTTTAATTTTTTTTTTTTCTCGTCCATAAATGTTTATCTACCAAGTTGATCTTAAATATTGTATAATCAATCCATTATATTATCATTTTCAGTCCCCCACCCCTAATTTTCTGGCTCCCATCTTATCTCGCAATTACTTATAACGTCACCAACTAACTTTGGAAGACCCCCCCCCCATCCGATTTTGTTTTATATCATAAGTTGCTTAAAACGTGATTAGTTAAAGTTCAGAATAAAATCACGCTTTCTCTTAACGGTTAATTTAAAAAAAAAATCTTCTGAACGCTATTAAAAGTTAAATTCTTCACTAGTTTGGAGACGGAATGCGTTGTTGTGATAAGTGATTTTCTCTATTAATACGCACTTTTTATTTTAAGATTCAAATATTAATAACTACATTTTATTTCAGTATTTAATTTATGTATTTCTGTTGTATTAAATGCTAGCTTTAATTTTTTTTTTTTTTCTCGTCCATAAATGTTTATCTACCAAGTTGATCTTAAATATTGTATAATCAATCCATTATATTATCATTTTCAGTCCCCCACCCCTAATTTCTGGCTCCCATCTTATCTCGCAATTACTTATAACGTCACCAACTAACTTTGGAAGAACCCCCCCCCCCATCCGATTTTGTTTTATATCATAAGTTGCTTAAAACGTGATTAGTTAAAGTTCAGAATAAAATCACGCTTTCTCTTAACGGTTAATTTAAAAAAAAAATCTTCTGAACGCTATTAAAAGTTAAATTCTTCACTAGTTTGGAGACGGAATGCGTTGTTGTGATAAGTGATTTTCTCTATTAATACGCACTTTTTATTTTAAGATTCAAATATTAATAACTACATTTTATTTCAGTATTTAATTTATGTATTTCTGTTGTATTAAATGCTAGCTTTAATTTTTTTTTTTTTTCTCGTCCATAAATGTTTATCTACCAAGTTGATCTTAAATATTGTATAATCAATCCATTATATTATCATTTTCAGTCCCCCACCCCTAATTTCTGGCTCCCATCTTATCTCGCAATTACTTATAACGTCACCAACTAACTTTGGAAGAACCCCCCCCCCCATCCGATTTTGTTTTATATCATAAGTTGCTTAAAACGTGATTAGTTAAAGTTCAGAATAAAATCACGCTTTCTCTTAACGGTTAATTTAAAAAAAAAATCTTCTGAACGCTATTAAAAGTTAAATTCTTCACTAGTTTGGAGACGGAATGCGTTGTTGTGATAAGTGATTTTCTCTATTAATACGCACTTTTTATTTTAAGATTCAAATATTAATAACTACATTTTATTTCAGTATTTAATTTATGTATTTCTGTTGTATTAAATGCTAGCTTTAATTTTTTTTTTTTTTCTCGTCCATAAATGTTTATCTACCAAGTTGATCTTAAATATTGTATAATCAATCCATTATATTATCATTTTCAGTCCCCCACCCCTAATTTCTGGCTCCCATCTTATCTCGCAATTACTTATAACGTCACCAACTAACTTTGGAAGAACCCCCCCCCCCATCCGATTTTGTTTTATATCATAAGTTGCTTAAAACGTGATTAGTTAAAGTTCAGAATAAAATCACGCTTTCTCTTAACGGTTAATTTAAAAAAAAAATCTTCTGAACGCTATTAAAAGTTAAATTCTTCACTAGTTTGGAGACGGAATGCGTTGTTGTGATAAGTGATTTTCTCTATTAATACGCACTTTTTATTTTAAGATTCAAATATTAATAACTACATTTTATTTCAGTATTTAATTTATGTATTTCTGTTGTATTAAATGCTAGCTTTAATTTTTTTTTTTTTCTCGTCCATAAATGTTTATCTACCAAGTTGATCTTAAATATTGTATAATCAATCCATTATATTATCATTTTCAGTCCCCCACCCCTAATTTCTGGCTCCCATCTTATCTCGCAATTACTTATAACGTCACCAACTAACTTTGGAAGAACCCCCCCCCCCCATCCGATTTTGTTTTATATCATAAGTTGCTTAAAACGTGATTAGTTAAAGTTCAGAATAAAATCACGCTTTCTCTTAACGGTTAATTTAAAAAAAAAATCTTCTGAACGCTATTAAAAGTTAAATTCTTCACTAGTTTGGAGACGGAATGCGTTGTTGTGATAAGTGATTTTCTCTATTAATACGCACTTTTTATTTTAAGATTCAAATATTAATAACTACATTTTATTTCAGTATTTAATTTATGTATTTCTGTTGTATTAAATGCTAGCTTTAATTTTTTTTTTTTTTCTCGTCCATAAATGTTTATCTACCAAGTTGATCTTAAATATTGTATAATCAATCCATTATATTATCATTTTCAGTCCCCCACCCCTAATTTCTGGCTCCCATCTTATCTCGCAATTACTTATAACGTCACCAACTAACTTTGGAAGAACCCCCCCCCCCCATCCGATTTTGTTTTATATCATAAGTTGCTTAAAACGTGATTAGTTAAAGTTCAGAATAAAATCACGCTTTCTCTTAACGGTTAATTTAAAAAAAAAATCTTCTGAACGCTATTAAAAGTTAAATTCTTCACTAGTTTGGAGACGGAATGCGTTGTTGTGATAAGTGATTTTCTCTATTAATACGCACTTTTTATTTTAAGATTCAAATATTAATAACTACATTTTATTTCAGTATTTAATTTATGTATTTCTGTTGTATTAAATGCTAGCTTTAATTTTTTTTTTTTTCTCGTCCATAAATGTTTATCTACCAAGTTGATCTTAAATATTGTATAATCAATCCATTATATTATCATTTTCAGTCCCCCACCCCTAATTTCTGGCTCCCATCTTATCTCGCAATTACTTATAACGTCACCAACTAACTTTGGAAGAACCCCCCCCCCCCCCATCCGATTTTGTTTTATATCATAAGTTGCTTAAAACGTGATTAGTTAAAGTTCAGAATAAAATCACGCTTTCTCTTAACGGTTAATTTTAAAAAAAAATCTTCTGAACGCTATTAAAAGTTAAATTCTTCACTAGTTTGGAGACGGAATGCGTTGTTGTGATAAGTGATTTTCTCTATTAATACGCACTTTTTATTTTAAGATTCAAATATTAATAACTACATTTTATTTCAGTATTTAATTTATGTATTTCTGTTGTATTAAATGCTAGCTTTAATTTTTTTTTTTTTCTCGTCCATAAATGTTTATCTACCAAGTTGATCTTAAATATTGTATAATCAATCCATTATATTATCATTTTCAGTCCCCCACCCCTAATTTCTGGCTCCCATCTTATCTCGCAATTACTTATAACGTCACCAACTAACTTTGGAAGAACCCCCCCCCCCCATCCGATTTTGTTTTATATCATAAGTTGCTTAAAACGTGATTAGTTAAAGTTCAGAATAAAATCACGCTTTCTCTTAACGGTTAATTTAAAAAAAAAATCTTCTGAACGCTATTAAAAGTTAAATTCTTCACTAGTTTGGAGACGGAATGCGTTGTTGTGATAAGTGATTTTCTCTATTAATACGCACTTTTTATTTTAAGATTCAAATATTAATAACTACATTTTATTTCAGTATTTAATTTATGTATTTCTGTTGTATTAAATGCTAGCTTGAATTTTTTTTTTTTTTTTTTTTTTTTTTTTTTTTTTTCTCGTCCATAAATGTTTATTTATCTACCGAGTTGATTGCAAAAATAGATTACCTAATTGTACTCATTTTTAGTTCGTGGGAGGGGAATCTATCACCATACTTTCCTTAAACACGTCTGTTGGACTTTTATTAAGTACAATACTTAATAGTTTTTTTTGTTTTTTTTTAATGGAGAGTAGAAAACGCATTGTGGATGCGTTATCGGCAGCTCCTGTTACTCTCGCTTCTTCTTATTTGTCCCTCAGTCCTCATTTTTAAATGAGTGATTTTTCTGACAAAGGGAGAAGAAAAAGCTGTTTTCTAGGTTGGCAGTATTTTTGCGGCGAACAGTTGGCAGAGTTGGTGGAAATTTTCTGTTTCTATGTCTATCCTTGTAGCCATGTCACTAGTAAGGGTGCTGGAGGTAAACGTTTTGTCTGGGCTGACGTTATCCGCCTGATAGTCAGGGACCCGAACCTTGGATTAACCACTAAGGAGGCTGTCCTATCAGCAGGTGCAAAGTACTGGGGCTGCTGTATTGCCATTTGGTGAATGGAATCTGGACCATGCAGTAGCTTCTGGTGGGGCCTCTCGATGCCATACTAGTGGGTAATTGTTACGGCTTTACCTTATCATGTGGTACAAAAAAAAAAAAAAATTCTTCGTTTCTTTTTCTCTCTTAGTTTCCCCTCTCTGTCCTGCTCTAAGTAAATCTGTCGACCTAGTCCACAAATTCCAAAATTTCATCATGACAAGTTTCAAGAAAAAATACACGATTAAACCCGGTTCTCCAACTTCCAACGTAGACCCCTACTACCATGTCTCCTTCTCCAACATCAGGGGTCTACGTTCTAACCTTCCAGAGGTTGAAACCCAATTACAGGAGACTAAACCAGACCTTTTATTTTTAAGTGAAACTGGCATTGGACAGGCTATTTCCCTTGATGAGTTTGCAATTACAGGATACTCTAACTTAACTTCTAAATCTGACCCCCAAGATCGCCATGGGCATGGAATATGTGCCTATATTAAAGATAGCTTTCCATGTGGGAGGGACATCTCCAGGGAAGA
The DNA here is from genome assembly GCF_053919585.1 of Euprymna scolopes. Lineage (NCBI taxonomy): Eukaryota > Metazoa > Mollusca > Cephalopoda > Sepiida > Sepiolidae > Euprymna > Euprymna scolopes. The sequence continues at coordinate 120,391,838 of NC_136495.1, forward strand.
TCCTAACTTACCTTATATGTGCTTCCGGGTTGCTTTAGCTCACACTACTGCATTTATATTTACTCTCTATCGCCCCCACAACAGCGGAGTTACTATCTTTCAAAGCATATCTGAGAAAATTGACCAAGTCCTTTCTACTTATCCTTCAGCTAACATTCACGTATGTGGAGACTTCAATGTTCACAACGTCGAATGGTTGACCCACTCAAACAAGACCGATGATGAGGGGAGGTTCTGTCATGATTTCTCCATTGCCTATGACCTCACTCAGATTGTTCAGGAACCTACCCGTGTGCCCGATAATGACGGCCAGTATGCGAGCCTACTAGACCTTTTTCTCACAACTTGCCCTGAACTATGTTCAGTTTCTGTTCTGTCGCCTCTTGGATCTTCCGACCACTCTGTTGTATCAATTAAGATAAAAATGAAATGTAATAAGTCCCCAGACGTACCTCTTCATCGTACAGTATATCGATACACTAAGGCTGACTGGGATAGCTTCCGTACATTTATATCTGATCTACCTCTGCATTCCATGTTTAAAAAGGATGTGTCCTCTATAGTATTAGACCTAACTGAATGGTTAATTGTAGGTATTGACCATTTCATACCCTCTAAAAAGTTTCAGCAAAAACCTAACAGCCAGCCATGGTTCTCTCCAGAATGTGCTGCTGCCATTGCGCACAGAAATCACTTTTTCCACTGCTTCAAACGTAATAAATGTATGGAAACTAAAGCCGTTTTCAGGACTGCCAGCAACCATTGTAAGAAAGTAATAAGGAACGCAAGAGAGTTGTATGCTCAATCTGTTAAGTCCAAAGTAGCTGAGCAGCGGCTTGGTTCCCACCAGTTTTGGCAAATAGCAAACAGAATCCTGAACAGAAGCGTGTGCTCCATCCCAACTATTATCAATGGATCTGAGGTAATCTCGTCAGCATCAGACAAAGCCAAACTCTTTGTCAAGAACTTTGCAGCTAATTCTACCCTTTGCGACCAAGACCGCCAACCCCCAATATTTCCTCTTGTATCAGAAAACACGCTATGTGATATACGTATATCTGTACGTGATGTTGCCAAGCTAATCAAAAACCTTGATTCCAGTAAAGCAACTGGCCCTGATGGTATTCCAATTATAGTACTCAAAAAACTTCAACCTGAACTAGCGCCCATACTTACAAAACTGTTTAAACGTTGTCTTAAGGAGAATAGTTTCCCATCTCCCTGGAAAATCTCATCAGTATGCCCTGTATTTAAGAATTCAGGTGATCGCTCATCCCCCTCTCAGTACAGGCCAATAAGTCTCCTGTGCGTCATGAGTAAGTTGCTAGAATCTGTATTAAATACAGAAGTAATCAAACATCTCAACAAAAATAACCTTCTTAGTGACACTCAATATGGTTTCCGTTCTGCTAGATCTACAGCAGATGTCCTTACAGTTATATCGCATAGGATTAGCAAATCTCTCGACGGTGGCAATCTTTCTAGGGCAATTGCTCTTGACATATCTAAAGCCTTTGATAGGGTATGGCATAAAGGTTTACTTCATAAGATCGCTAGCTATGGTATAGCTGGAAATGTCTTCTCAATTATTAAATCATTTCTTTCTGATAGATTCATAAGAGTAGTAGTTGAGGGGCAAAAATCAGAAGCTCACAATATTAATGCCGGTGTCCCTCAGGGATCCATCCTGGGCCCAACTCTTTTCCTGATCTACATTAATGATCTTCCAAATCATATCCTTACATCATTTGTAGACATTTATGCTGACGACACTACCATTTATGGTACCACATCTAAGACAGTAAACGAGCAAGTTCTCTCCAATTCTCTCTCCTCTGATCTTGAGCACGTAGTACAATGGGGTAAGGAGTGGCTGGTTACTTTTAATGCATCTAAAACCAAGCTTCTCTCTTTACATCATCAACATTCTAATCCACATTTGTCATCAATTGAAATGAATGGCTCTCGTCTTCAGGAGGCCTCAAGTTTTGACAAGCTTCTGGGCTTGACCATTACTCCTGATCTTAAATGGAACACGTATATCAAATCTGTTGCCAAGGCCGCTGGAAAAATGGTGGGATCTTTCTATCGATCCAGTAGATATCTCACTGCTGATGCTATTCTCTATCTATATAAGAGCCAGGTACGTCCAAGGATGGAATACTGTTGCCACATCTGGGCAGGAGCTGCTAGAAAGAACTTGTCCTGCCTTGATAGAGTTCAAAATAGACTTCGTAGCCTCGTAGGAGATGTCCTTTTCTCCTCCTTGCAACCTCTATCTCACAGAAGAGATGTTGCGAGTTTGTCTCTGATGTATCGTTATTTTCATGGAAAGTGTTCAACTGAGCTTCAATCTATGGTCCCCCCTCGCCAAACTTTCACAAGAAACACTCGTCTAGCTGTAAACACTATCAATAATTTCCCCCACTCTTTATCTGTGCCTAAACCTAAACGTAGATTCCATGAACAAAGCTTCTTTCTTAGAACTGCACGCCTGTGGAATTGTCTTCCGTTTTCCTGCTTTCCGGCTGACTACAATATGGTTTTGTTCAAGTCTAAAGTAAATAAGTTCTTGATGAGCCGTTCCATATAAGTTATTAAATTTACCAAATTTTCATTACTAATGATTACTATATTGACCAACTTCTACTGTACACTCTTTAACCCTTATCCTTGAGTGGCCTCTGGGCCTTGATAATGTGGTGATGCCTTTGTAAAAAAAAAAAAAAAAAAAAAAAAAAAATAAAAAGAAGCAGAATTTCATGGGAGGATTATTTAGCTGAGAGTATTAATCTAACCATAATTTTGCAACAAACACTACTTTTTTTAGCCAATGATTCCGTTTTCTTTGCTTTACTAAGTGCCAACCATAAAATTCAGTGTCAAAAATTAGAACGGATTTTGTTTATTCGACTCAGGGCTGCTTTCCACAAATGATGAGCCAATATTTTGATTAAAAAAAAAAAAAATACTAGGAATTCCTACTATTATTGGTTTAACCCTATTAATGGTTTTCCTTTCTTTTCTTTTTTTCGTACATTATTTCGTGGTAAAAATTTTGCGTTTTTTTTCTCGACTTACAAACTACAAAGATGTTTTTAACGCCACATTGCCCAAACTTTTTTTTAAACTCTTGACCTTGAAGTAATAATGTACGAAACCACATGAAAATGATAAAAAAAGTGTAGTTGTTTAGTTTAATCAAGAAAAAAAAAAAAAAAAAAAATTAAAAAATGAAATATATATATATTCTTATTATAAGCTCTATTTCCTATTTGGTTTTATCGAGCTTTTACATCTGGTTGAGATTATAAATATTAACTCTTTAATAGTTATAATATACCTTAGATTTGCCATCTTGGATTATCTTGGTAAACTTAATTGTAATTCTTATGTCATTATATATATATATATATATATATATATATATATATATATATATATATATATATAGTGAAAGTGTCTGTGTGTGTCTGTGTGTGTGTGTCTGTGTACATTTCCCTACACAATAACTGTCAATTTTCAGTCTACAGACTCGAAATTTGATATACAAGGTATGTAGATTTGGGGAAATCTTTGTAATCGGTTTTGGGCCAGAAATTTGGCTGTTAAGGGGTCAACGTTCAACGATTTGGCCTTTGAGAACTCTACCAAACTCCTCCGACAATTTTGGGTCTAAACACTTGAAATTTTGGATATAGGTTCTTTAGACATGGATCTAACTTAATAAGTTGATTTGAGCCCAAAACATAAATGTTAAGGGGTCAGAATAGGGGGCAAATTTAAAAAAAAAATTGACCGCTTTGGTCTCTATCAAATTACTCAGACAATTTCTGGTCTAAACATTTAAAATTTTACATAAAGGGTATTCAGAGATAGGACAAACTTTTTAATCGGTTTGTGCAGAAAATTTGAGTTACCAATATATACATGTATGTATGTATGTATGTATGTATGTATGTATGTATGTATGTATGTATGTATGTAAGTCGCTTTGTCTTTTTTGGTGCTTGTTAAGAATGATGCGACAAATCGAAAGTGTAAACATGTCGTTTTAAGCAAAAACAATATTACGTACTTAATTGTCATGTCGAAAATAATAATATATCCAAAAATTACGAAAATTCATCGAATAGAATAACTGATATTGTGTTTTTAGTAAAAAAATATCCATCGCTATAACACATATTAGACGCCATAATTAAGCAATCTAAAATATTCGTTCTGAGTTATCTCCCCTCTTTAGTACCCAATTTTCCGTAAAAATCGCTTAACTATAAATAACTTTCTATTCGATGAATTTCGTAATTTTTAGATATATTACTATTTTCGGCACGACAATTCTCTCCTCTCTATCCTAAGAAGCACTGTCCTTTTTTTTTTTTTTTTTTTTTTTTTTTTTTTTTTTTACAAATTCTTTGCATAACTCATTCTCAAGTGTGAAATAAAAATTCCGTCCAAATCGAAGCAGTCTAAAATGGGGAAAGACTTATTTATTTATTTTTATAAATACCGGTTGTCAATTTTCGAGTTAAAAATTGGAAAACATCGCCAAAATCGACACATTCTATTTTAAGTACGGGTACAGTTTTTGAACCAGACAAAAATATCGCCTATGTTAAGATTAGGATTAAAAAAAAAAAAAAATACAAAGCGGTATTATTATACAAACACCGTGATAGCGTTAGGGTTAGGGTTAGGATTAGGGTTTGGGTTTAGGGTTAGGGTTAGGGTTAATTCGCTGTCACGGTGTTTGTATAGTTTTACCGAATGTAGTGTCTTTCAACTGTAATTAATTAATGAATACTTACTTAAAAAGCCGTAAATATTATCATCTTAATTAGTTGTAAAATTATGCACATTTGCCATTTTGCCAAAAAAAAAAAAAATGTGTGTTAGGAGTGGGGGCACTTGTGTTTACAACCTTATAGTGAGGGCTCATTTTCTCCCACCCCGTCCGCATAAAAAGGTAAAAAAAAAAAAAAATGAATGGATATTGTGTGTGTGAATTTTGTTATTAACAATTTCAAACTTAGTGGTGGAATCCACGTTCCATAAAATTGGATACTTCATGGCACTTGGAAGCCACTGCCCCAGGCATTATTCCCTCCTTTCGGATAGGGATGCTTTTTTTGTCCGTTTTCTATGGGAATAACCGATCAAACGAGGTTACTTTTTGCACCTAATCTAAAGTGCCCTCCCTTTTTTGGAGAGAGAGAGAGAGAGAGAGAGAGAGAGAGAGAGAGAGAGAGAGAGTGTGTGTGTGTGTGTGTGTGTGTGTGTGTGTGTGTGTGTGCGCGCGTGCGCGTGTATGCATGCGGATTTCTACTTTAAACTAATCTCTGCCTAACCTGACTGTTGTGTGTGAATATATGGAGAAGGGGCAGGTAAAAAAATAGTTTCACGAGGAACAGACCATTCTTCGTAAACATTAAGCAAGCAACATCATTGGCCTTTGGGACAAGATGCTGCTGCAGTTGCTGCACTTCAATTTCTTGTTCTCTGTCAGTGAAGGAGAAATCCTTCACGACTGAGACAATTTTTATTTTTGTTCCTTTTCTCCACATTAAAAAACGACCCTGGTGTCTAACTCTGTCCTGTGGGGAGGCATTTTAAATTAGGAACATAAAGCCAGTAATTTTTATAATCTTTTCGGCGATGAGGTAATCTGAATTTTAAAAAATAAACAAATCTCTGCATCAAAAATTATGAGGTGGACGTAAATTTGATAATTACTATTATTATTTTATTCATTTGCCACTTGTACAGTTTAATCAAGACATTTAAAAAATGAAAATATCGAAAAAAGGTTATATTTTACATTTTGGACTGAAGAGTGAAGATCTCCGAAATAAAATTTTTCACTTAATTTGATCGAATAGTTTTTTTTTTTTTTTTTTTTTTTTTAATTATACTATATCTACAATAATATGAGACTAAAAAAAAAAAAAAAATAGTTCAAATTAAATCCACCATAGTTCAAATTGAATCCACCCGAATACATTTCCATTTCTACGTAAACAAATCAATCATTTCAATCGTTTGCTGGAAAAAATGGTAAAACTATACAAACACCGTGACAGCGAATTAACCCTACCCCTAACCCCTAACCCTAAACCTAACCCTAACCCTAATCCTAACCCTAACGCTGTCACGGTGTTTGTATAATAATACCGAAAAAATGAATTACTTTGCTGGCTTTATTGAAAGTTTCGTACATTTTTGAACTTTCGGGTAAAATCAAATCTGTTTCTTCACATTTATGTCAGCTGACATTTGTGCTTGACGGTGAATGCCCTGGAAAATTTACTTCTGATTAATGTTCACCAATTTTAAAATATACGAGCGAACTTAGAATGTGATACTTTTGCTTTTTTTTTTTCAGAATATTTAGGGTTGTGTTACAATTCACAGACGTTCGAATAAGTGGTCAAAAAATAAAAAAAAATATAACAAATAAATGTTATCAAAGGCACGGTAAGTGGGTTTGTTTTACTGTACACACAGGTACGAAAAAGTTGTCAAAAACAAATATATAACAAATAAATGGGCGGGCGTTGTCAAGAGTGAATCCCACAATTTTTATTTTTTTTTATTACTTTTTTCCTTTCGACCCTAGTGTCACAGAACTAAATACCTCGCAATACTATAATAGTTTATGGATATTAAAAAATGAATAACCCCCCCCCCCAAAAAAAAACTGAATTCATCAAAGTCTAAGATTTTCCCTTAACATGGCTGAGTGGAAACACATCGATAATAGTTCCGCTCAATGGTATTTCTTAATAGTGTCGGTGAAATATCAATCAAAACGCATAATGTCGAAAATAAAGGTGTTTCCATGAGAAATCATAAATTGCAAAGGCGAACAGAATATACGTTTTCTGTGCAAAGAAAGGCAACAGCTCAAACAAGGGAGATAAATCGTGAAACTCGGGAGATTTTGTCTTAATTTCTAGGTGAACATACAGAATAGTTTCAAGACATCCTCCCCTCCTTTCATCAAGAAAGACTTTCTAAATAATAATGTTATTATTTCAGCACGGGACAATAAGTGCACTGCACTGCATAAGTACCAATTTAGTTAAACAACAGAAACAGTACTTTAATTAAATTAATTAAAATATGAATAATTTCCAATTCTGTTTTAGTAAATTTATATCCAAAATATTATTTTTTTTTAATTAAAAAAAAAGTAATTTAATTAAATAACCAACAATAAGCAAAAATTGAAAACAATCTGAGTTATGTCTCTTGTTTTTGCAATTTATTTTTAAAAAATCGATCTGTCACCTTCAATTATACAAGCACCTCGTTTTCTTACGGTTTAGAATTTTCTAACTGAGGCTTGATAATTTGGATTATTCAAACTACGGTTCTCATCACGGATGTTATTCTCACAACGTTTTGACCGATGGAACCTCCTGTCTTCTTCAGGTGTATATTGTCGAACTTTCTGTCAAACTAGAATGAAATCTAATATATAAACGACTATATGTCTGTTTATGTCTGCATATTTTCAAACGCTATTTCCTCTGAAACTAAAAGTCGCAGAGCAGAGCGCTAGGCAGGGGCCTCAAATGATTGGATTTTTTTACGGACCGTTCTTTTATGGGTCTTTAGCCGGTTAAAATTGTTTTTAAGGGGCCAAAATTGAAAAGAAAAAAAAAAAAAGCCGTTATACATTCATCTTACTTTATTTTTAATTTGTAATCGTTTTATATGTATGGCACGTTGGTACAGTGAAAACGTCACCAGTTTTGAATGCTACAGTTTCGGTTTCAATTCTAGCTAATGGCACCTATATACATTTTTTTTTTTTACTTTTGAAATCACGACTCTTCTTCTTCTTCTTCTTCTATTATTATTATTATAATAATAATAATAATAATAATAATAATAATAATAATAATAATAATAATAATAAAAAAAAAAAAAAAAATAGGGAATCTGGAGAAATTAAAATATCAGATTTAAGAGTATTTTACGCCTGGGCAAAGCCAGGCGCCCCCACTAGTAATTCATATAATACAAATTATCAATCCTCACCTTAAAAAAACTTTTTAAAAAAAACAGAGGATTGATAATTTTTTGTATTATTCAAACGATTCTTCTCATCTTGGGCGTTATTCTCACAACATTTTGACCGATGTAACCTCTGACCTTCAGACGCGTTTTGGGAGTCTTTATGTCGAACTCAGGAATCTGTACAAAATTTTTAACAAAACTATTTATTTAATCAACGGTTGAGAGTAGTTTTTGTTTTCCTTCCATAACCGGGTAGAGAAGTCTTAAATAATGTCTACATAATTGCATATCGCTTGTACTGAGATTGAACTTCCAATCTCCAAAAGACTGTCGCTTAGAATTGGTTATTACCCATCACTTATATTTTTGTGTCCTTACCCCTACTCGGTCTGACAGAACGAGAGCAAGTTTCTCTAGTGAATCAAATAAAAAGGGTCCCATTCAAAATTTCGAGTTTGACAAGACGGCACCTGAAGATCAGAGATTATGCAATCCAAAACATTATGAGAATAACATCCACGGTGAAAACAGTAATCCAAATCCAAACGTCTTTTTCAATATAGATAAAATAGGTGGCAAAAGCTAGTAGCACCAGGTATGTCCGTACCGCCTTGACTACCGAAACTATGTAATCAAACCTAGTAGGTGGCTGATGAGGACAGGGTATCGCATGTTATATATATATATATATATATATGATTTTCAGAATGTGAGAGATTATATATAATAAATTCGACAGCTAAACAATGTTGCAGCCCACAAGAGCCATGACAGTCAACGAACCGGAAATCCAAAGCGAGTTCGGATGTGTCTAACTGATGAGCCCAAATGAAGGCGTAACTTGAGTCTTGGACTTTCTGTTCGTTGACTGTCATGGCTCTTGTGGGCTGTGAAGTTGTGTGTGTGTGTGTGTGTGCGCGTATATATATATATATATATATATATATATATATATATATATATATATATATATATATATATATAGCGTAATCACGTTGACACACCGGTTCTTGCCAGATCACCGAAGTTAAGCAATGTTGAACCTGGTCAGTACTAAATGGGTGACCATTTGGGACTTTCAGGTGCTGTATGTGCTCTCCGCTTATCTTGGCATTGTTTCTAGTCGTCCTGGTCTTCTCCTTGCCACTGGACTCAGAGCCGATTCAAGAGAGATGTGGTCGGAGATTGTGCAACCCTTGCCTCACAATTACACATGCAGCTGCCCCTACAGGGGGTATCCTTTGTCTTTCAAGACTAAACAGAAGCATAAGGGGAATGATGATCAACTAATGTTTCACACTCCCATATTTTTATTGTCATCGAAATTGATGAAATATCCCATTTTTCAATCAAATCTATTGATTACCTACTTTAATTGGAGACCTATCGCGATGAACCGGGACAAGCTTCACATGTCTCTCGCAGTGACTAAGTCCACAATACATTGTAGTCTACATTGCACCGTAGAGAACCTACTGTTGGTGTTATAAAATTATTTTTATATATAATGACTTGAATGAAAGTTTAAAATGCAAAAGTCAAGTATCATGATTCAATTGTGCTCTAAACAGAAACATTCATTTCGAACGCGCCGTTGTCATATCAAAGAACCTATTGTTAATTTTATATGCCTGGCATTACTGGTTGTACAGAGATAATGGCTTGAATTTAAGTTTAAAATGAAAAAGCCAAGTACCATTGTGAAATTGTTCTTTCTTGAACGCACCCCTGTCATATCAAAGAACCTACTGTTGATTTTATATGTTGGGTCTTTCGGCTTGTATGATAATAAAGCTTCTGAAATGCACGTGTGATGTTAGGCTGTGTAAGGTGTTAACTTTGGTCAAAATCGCCTGATCCTTCTTTCATCAGATTTTTTCAATTATCGATACTTATCGAAAACTTTCCAACACAAAATCTAAGAGTACTGCCAGGCACATAAAGTTCCTTTGTGTGTAATTTTATAAAAATCGACCCAGCCGTTTTCAAGTCCACAGGGAACGAACACACAGACACACAAACAAATTTCCTTTTATACAACAGTAGAGATAAGGACAGATATACACACACGTTATAATTGTATTCTTTGAATTCACGCACCTATGATGAAAACACGAAATTTTTTTAATGTTCTATTCAATTTCGTCAGCTTCGTTACTTTTCATACCCAGCCTATTCGTTCCTTCGCCTTTTTCTTTCCAATTCGTTTGTTTGTTCAATGAATTTTAATTGTTGTCCACAATTTCCCCTATATTAAAAAAGACAAAATTTCGTATGATGAACGTACCCGTGGTGAAACGAAAATATTCCAAAAGATCACGCAAATTGATCAAGTAGTTTTATTTTTAAATAATAAAATTTTATGGGTATCCGATGAGTGACTGTCTCATTCGCTATCCTGAAAAAAAAAAAAGAAAAAAAGAAAAGAAATCGCTAAAATTAAGGGAGATAACTCTACAATAATTCATATTTACTAAATTTGTGTTGTAATGTCTACGAATTGTCATTAATATCATTTACAACTGGTTTTCATTATAAAAACAAAACTACTTGATCAATTTACGTGATTTTTGGAATATAATATTTTCGTTTCATCACGGTACGTACATCATACTGAATATTTTTCTGTATCTCAAGATTTTCTCACTGGGAGTAGTCATACTGGCCATCATCAAAGATTTCTCTTTGAGAACAACTTGTGGTGTTCTCTGGAGTCTGAGCGACAACAAGTCTCTCCAGATTTCCCGTACTCTCGACCTCTTTCGATAACCTTGACAGTTGAATTTTCATTATTGCAACAGCCGATTACCATTGATTTCTCGTTCGCAGCGACCATTGGTGTTCACTGAAATTTGGGTGGCAATAAGCCTTCTCAAGGCTCCAGACCTCTTTGCATTCATCCAGCGGAGGTCTGGCTAGTGCTTTCTCTCCTTGTTTTTATCCTCTTTGACACTTCGACTATTTAATGCAGTGCCAGTCCTGCTGACGTCAGTTGGGGGGGGGATTATTATTATTATTATTATTATTATTCACTAGGAGTTTTCACACAGGCCATCATCAAAACATTCTCTTTATAATCAACCAATGATGTTCTCTGGAGTTTAAGTAACAACAAGTCTCTCCAGATTTCCAGTACTCACTACTTCTTTCGATAACCTTTTGCAAATTAGTTTGCGTTATCGCAATAGCCGTTTACCATTGATTTCTCGTTGGTAGCGACCATCGGTCTTCACTGGAATTTGGGTGGCAATAAAGCCTCCCTAAGGATTTTTTTTAAAAAGTTTATTATTATTATTTACTTATTTCTTATTTTTTCCAATAAAGTTTAGCAAATGGTCGTATTTCTAAAACCAACATTTAACAATGGCAACAAGTACGTTTAAACATATATATATATATATATATATTTTTTTTTTAGATCGTATAATTTTATTTTGTAAATTAGTCTACAGAAAAGAGAAATAGAAAAAAAAAATGTCGAATATATAAGCGTCTCTATTTCCTTTTTTGTTCTCCTTCTTAGTCGTCGTGAACTGCAGACGTGTATTCGAAATCTAAAGAGTGAAATTGGAGAAGGAAAACCATGGAGGTGTCGGTTGTGTGTATATGTGGTGAGTGGGTCGAGGGTAGTAGGAGCAGCTGGTTTAAACAAGGGGTAGGAGGCAGTGGGGGTGCAGACACGCTAGACCAGTGGAACCAGGACGTTCAACCAGGAAACGACCGCGGTAGATAGAGTTTGTTTATATGCCAAAGAAGAAGGGGACGGATGACTACAATTAAAGGTCTTTCTTTGCCTCCCTTTTATTCTGTACTGAATAAAAATAATAAAAAAATAACAGTACACTATATACATTCCTATAGATAAATAAAATGAACAGTAATAGAAAGATACCAATGCTCAGACACTCCAAATACTAAACTTTAAACATGTAATGCTTTTTTTTTTTTTTTTTTTTTTTTTTTTTTGCCTTTCCTCTTCTGGAAAAATAAATTTGTAGAATCGGCAGTCTGACAGTTAAGTCCCGGCAAAGTTCGACAACTCTAAAAGGGTCACATCAGTATTTTACACCGTCAAATCACGAATATTGCGAATTATTAGTTATAAAATAAAAATTATTAAAGTTTTAAGATAAAAAAATATGTAATTGATACAAAAATATTTTAATATTGGAAGCACTTGGTTAAATAAAGTAAACGAACAAAATATAAATTTTTATATGTTTATAACTATTTATTTAACAGAAAAATGGGTACTTGTACAGTTTAATCAAGACATTAAAATATCGAAAAAAGGTTATATTGTACGTATCCGTTATGGAGTGAAGTTCTCCGAAAAAGAAATTCACTCAATTTCACCAAAAAAAAAAAAAAAAACCGTAAATTTTTAGATTAGGTCCACCTCCAAAATTTTCTTTTAAATGATGACTCATGTAGGTTTTCGACTATGCTGAATACGGAAATCGCATTGAAAATTTTGCAGAAATAATTAGTTATCGAGATATAAAAAGTTGTATTATGCATTGTATTCTTTGGCGGCTATCTTTGTTACACGCATGAGCGCGCCATAAACAAATCTACACGCGTAACAAAGATGGCCGCAAAAGAATACAATGCATAAAATAACTTTTTATATCTCGATAACTACTTATTTCTGCAAAATTTCAATGCGATTTCTGTATTCAGCATAGTCGAAAACCTCTAAAAGTCGTCATTTAAAAGAAATTTGTGGAGGTGAGGTGGGTGGGCCTAATCTAAAAAAATACCGAGAAAACAATTTGTTATGATATCAAGCAAAAGGTTCGATTTTTAGGAAGAAAAGCTAATATTAAAGATGGGGAGGGAGTGTCAGCGTTTTACATGGAGTTATCTCCTCATGGCGTGTTCAATAAATTTCCCCAATGGCTGACTTCAACGCGGTCTCATAAAAACGTGTTTTTCCGTTGTAAAAAAAAAAAAAAAAAAAAAAAAAAAAAAAAGTACTCGATCAAATCAAATGAAATTTTTTTTTCGGAGATCTTCAGTCCAAAACGGATACGTACAATATAACCTTTTTTCGATATTTTTTATTTTTTAATGTCTTGATTAAACTGTACAAATTGCTAAGAAATGCAACAATTTTGTAGAAAGTGTATTATTGTCTTAACAGAAAAACGAACAAAATAAAATCTTAAGTAATGAACTACGTAACAAAATATAAATTTATACAAAATAAAACAACTTTGAAAATTAGACATTTCTTAAAAAGTGTATTGTTGTCTTATGCTTTTAATAATTCGTGGAAATTCGTGTCTTTTCTTACGCCATCTCCACAACTCTTTCATTAAATGGGAATGGAACAAATTTTCATATTTTTTTATATTAATTATATATTATATTTTATATTAATTACTTTTTTTTTATTTTTTTATTTTAAAGCTTTAATATTTTCTATTTTAAAACTAATAATTCGTAACATTCGTGATTTGACGGTGTAAAATACTGATGTGACCCTTCTAGAGTTGTCGAACTTGAATACCTTTAGGTATGTGCAAAATGAATAGCCGATACTCAAAATTTATTAAAATGTTTACCCCTACTTTACTTAAAAATTCACAAAAAAAAAAAAAAAAAAAAAAAAAATCAGAAAATGAACCATTTATCAAATAATGATCACGGAACATAATGAACCCATTATTTGGGTGTGTATTACTGTACACATAGATTCGAAAAAGTTGTCAAAAAAACAAATATATGACAAATAAATGTTATCAAAGGCAAGATAAGTTACTTTTCTACCAAACTGGATATATTTTTTGTGTTTTTATTCGATGTAACATATTTATTCAGCTCGAAAAACATGCAGTGCTTACCGATGTATTGGACAATTCAAAATGGCGGTCGACTCTCTCTTAAACACGGTGAGTTCGAGAAAAGGTGTTATAAATAATAAACTAGACAAAATACTATTAAAAAAATACCGAATATATGTCAACCTATGTCACGGTAATATATATTGAGCGAATTTCTAACAGTATTTTGTTTTTTGACAACTTTTTCGAATCTATGTGTACAGTAATACAAACCCCATTATTTTTATTTGAATCTTAGTAAAATTTTATTTTAACAACAACAACAACAACAAAAAAACACCTTTACTAAAGTTATGGTTTTCTGTAGTACAAAATAAATAAATGAATGAATTTATTTTTGCTTTCTTTTTTTTTTTTAATGAAAATAAAGCATCGTTAATTGTAACAATAAAAAAGAAAAATTATTTTTTCAGGGACATTACGAAAAAAGCCCCTAACGTCAGTATTAATGAATCAGATATAACTTGAAGAAATAGTCATTTCTCGAACTACCGATATTACCATTGAATTAAGCATTGTTTATTTAATATTTTCACACACACACACACACACACACACACACGCACACAAAAATTATAATTGTAAAAAATATTTCTACCTTTTTCTTACATTGCATATTTCACGTAATTTTTATATGTAAGATTCCGATACAAAACCTATCTGAGAACACTGCTAGGCACATAAAGTACCTTCGTGTGAAATTTTATAAAAATCGACCCAGCTTTTTTGGGTCCATAGGGGAACAAACTCACACACAGACAAAGTTTATATATATATATATATATATATATATATATATATATAATAGTAGAAATTATAGAGATTATTTTTATAGTGTCCCGACTGACTGCATTATGTAGCATTAATATGTAGGTTATTCAGAGTAGAGAGCTGGATTGTTGGTGAGATTGATTACAAAGAACGGGAGGTTTATTTCGAACATAAGCTTCTTCGATATAGGACATATGCATTTTGTCGTATACGAAAGCTGTGTGAGTTGTGGTTGTAATAATTTTATCTTGGAATAGGGAAAAAGAAAGCTAGCACTGATTGACATTTAGAAAAGTTCACAGCCGTCCTTTTTCACCCGCCAGAATATGTGGCCAAATAGCGTGCACATGTATATGAACAAGAAAAAAAATGTCTTTCCGTCCAACACATAAGCAATAACAAGTTATGACATTTCGAAAAAGCAATTAACAATTACTGATGAAAAATTTGGATTCAAATGAAAAACAATTTTGACATTCATATCGACTTATTTTGGCCGTTTGACTAAAAGCAAAGTGTAATATCTGTTCTGATACTAGACTTTATATTTTTTTGTTCTCCGTCAGTAAAGCAAAAATCGTTCCAGAGTAAATCAAGCTGAAATTTTTTTTTAATAACTCAGAATCTGAATCATTTGGGAAGCTGACCATTTTGTCTAATTCTGTCCTTTTCGAGAGGTAAGTACATAAATAGGAATTCCAAATAAAAGTTCTTGATTAAAAAAGAAAAAAAGAAAAGTGCAACCACACATTTTAAAGGACGGTTCTATATATCGCCTGAATATTTGTTCAATGCAATTTTAAACCTGCCTTTGGTAACATTTATTCGTTACATATTCGTTTCTTTACCATTGTTTTCGTTTATTGTCTATAATAATAATTGTTCGAAAATTCTTTAAACTGTTTTATTTGGGGCGGGGTGGGGGTACAAAGATAACGCCATCATGTTTTCTCCTGTGGAGTCCAGAGAATCGCTCAAAAATCGAGAAAAAAAAAGGCAGAAAACCACTATCTATTATTATTATTTTATTAGTAGTATAATCATTATATCATTATTATTTTATCATTTTTTTATATAATACAGGGCTCTAAAGACAAATTTATCTTTAGTTGACCTTTGACAACTAAATATTTTCGTTTACTAGTCAAACGCACATGATTTTTAGAATATGACATCTTTGTTGTTGTGACGAGTATGTACATCATAAAGATTTTTCTCTGTGTATGTTTTTAATAAGTGTAATTCTAAATATATACCTAATTTTATGTTGATACTTGAAGGTATGAACATTTGAATTTCCCCAGATATTTTTTTAAACAGCCTTTGTTTAAAAAAAAAAAGAAAAAAGTATATTTTTTTGTTGACTTTGCTCATTTTATATAAAAAAAAAAATTGAAAAGATATTTTTCACTCAGTAGTGAGCTTTGAAAGAGTGTCAGTGAAAGAAATACAATCGCCAAAAAACAAGTGTTGCATTATTTCTAGTCGCCACTTTGAAAAACCACTCGCAAATGCGACTTTCACTCGCAATGTAGAACCCTGTTGTAGTAGTAGTAGTAGTAGTAGTAGTAATAATAATAATAATAATAATAATTAAAAAAAAAAAAAAAAAAAAGCTTAGTTAATCAATGTTTGTATCCCTGAGAATTGTATATTCTGTGATTAAAATATATTGAAAAATAAATGCTAAAATATTCTTCAAGTTTAGCAGGGATGTGACTAGCCGATGCAAAAAAAAACCCAAAAAAACTGAAATCAAGATGAATTTTCTTGACCTGAAGAGCCATATCTCTGTTGTGTTATGTGTGGACAGAGAGAGAAAGAGGGCAGCATAAAAACATTTTTTTTCCCAAACAACTTGCATCAGTTTCAACTAAAGTCAAAAATAAGAGAAAGACACAAAGTGTGTATGTGGGGAGGAGGAGATGGAGATAGGAAATGATACTTTGATAAAACAAAAAATCATATAACTCACCTATCCCCATCATAAGTTTTTATTTATTTACTAAGGGTCTTGATATAAATGTTAACACCTAAGACCGATCAAGGAATGAGTGTCAGGTGAACGATGATACACCAGCATGATTAGTAATGGTGGTGGTGATTGGGCAGAATTTGATTATTTAAAAGGGGCTACTCAACAAGAATTTGTTTACATTGGACTTGGAAGCAACTATGTTCCACAGGTGAGCAGTTCTAGGAATAAAAACTTTGCTTGTGAAGTTCCATTAAAAGAGGGAGAAAGTTAGAGAAAGGGGGGGGGGGAAACTACTGAAGAGAATATACCAAAACCACAAGAAAAAAAAAGAAACGCAGACATTTAGAACTTATGATTTCCGGAAAATCTATAACAGTGTAGTAAATAATGGGCAATCAACAATTCCTCCACTATCCAACAATCTTGAAGTTGTTTGTACAGCAACCGAGAAGGCTAACCTGCTGTCTATAAACAGTCCAAGATAATAAATGACAGCATAATAAAGAGGGAATAGTCCATTATAAACAGAGGGAATATCAGCATATTTTAATCTACAGCTGGAGAGGCACATATCTAATGTATATCTGTGTATAAATATGTATATTTATTGATTAACCTTTATGTATGTAAAAATAATTATTAAATATACAAGGTGCCTTCAATAAGTTCCAGATTTCTTTAGTATGGGCACTTTTATTGATAGTACACAAATGAAACTCTAGTTCCCTTCGAAGTAATCTCCTCTGGCTGCAATACACTTGATGTACTGTTCCAACAACTTCTGGAAGGCCCCGTGGAAGTCCTTTTGTGTGAGTGTGTCAATGACCCTGATCACAGCTGCTTTCATTTCCTTAATTATCTCATAACTACAGCCTTTAAGGTTTTCCTTGAGCTTAGGGAATAATCAAAATTCACAGGGACAAGGTTTGGACTATAGGAAGAGTGAGGAACTGTCTTGATGCCCATATTGGTCAAATAGTCTGTGACAAGGATGGAGTTGTGGACTGGTGCATCGTCTTGGTAAATGCCGCTGACCCGATTGAAAGAGTGCTGGCTTCTTCCAACGGAATCTTTTCCTGAACTCCCTTAAAACCGCAACATAATATTTCTTGTTGACCAACGTCGGAACCCAGTGGAAGTAGATCATGCCCGTGCTGTCAAAAAAAGGGATCATCATAAGTTTATGGGTGGATTTGCTTTGTCTGGCCTTGTTGGGTCTGGGAGAGCCAGCATGACTCCACTGCGAATTCTAAAATTGTGAGGTCTGCCTTCGCGCCTGGCCTCCATAGAATGGAAATAGGCACAAACTTTAATAAAGACTTTTCATATCTATCTGCGTAAGTATACTTTGATAATTGTGTTTCAGTTTGAAGAAATATGGTATGATAAAATTATGGGGTGATCGTTTGCACCTGACCTCCATAGAATGGAAATATGTCACAAAGTTCAACAAGGTTTTTTGAATATAGATCCACATAATATTGTGATAAGTGTTTCAGTGTGAACAGGTATGGTATAATAAATTATGGGGTTTGTCTATTTTATTTTTACTTTCATCATATTTTGCTTTAGTTTTGATACCCCCCAAATTCACAACCCTTCCTTTTCATAACCTATCATACTTTCATAAATAAAAGTCCAATTTCTGTAGGCTGTTTTTTAACCCAATCAACGACTGGTACGTTTGCTAATATATATATATATATATATATATATATATATATATATATATATATATATATATATATATATATTCATGGATGTAATCGATGTATATATGCACATAAATATTGATGGATATAGCCTATATATATATATATATATATATATATATATATATATATATATATATATATATATATAAAAGGGAGAATGAACACTTTTTCGGGGTCAACGGCCAACTAGCACCATGTATATATATATATATATATATGTGTGTGTGTGTGTGTGTGTTGGGGTAGAGAGGGCTCCTGTAAGCCGTGGTGAAGCAACCTTCCTAGGAGAAACAAATCTGATTTAAAAAACCATAAAGCAGAAGACCAGTACCCACATTAAGCTGGTCTGCAGTTTAACTTGTTGCTGGTTATCTTGCTCTTACTTATTGCTGGACCTCAACATTTTGAACCGAGAGAGAGACTTAGCTGTCGTACAAAGCTAAAACTCTGTAACATCATCTTTGTATAGATACTCCCTCAGGCATTTGGGCTCATGGACTTTAAATGTCTGAGGGAGTGGCACTCGTCTGACAAGACGTTGCAATCATTATATATATATATATTGATGTACATAGTCGATGCATATATGTATATAAATATTGATGGATATAGCCTATGTGTATAAATGTATACATATATATATTCATTGATGTATCTAGTCGATGCATATATGTATATAAATATTGATGAATATCGCTTATATATATATATATATATATATATATATATATATATATATATATATATGTGTGTGTGTGTGTATAAATACATATGAATACATACATATATATTAATGGATATAGTCTACGCATATTAGAAACTGAAGTTTCAGAAATAGAAAGTTCATAGCTATTGATATAAGTGGAAAATTACGATTAATAAGCGTTTTTTGCTTTAGCGTATTATTACAGATTTTTATTTGATCTAAATCTATACGAAAGGGGAGGAGGAAAGACCTTTTATTTTTAAACTATAGCAGGAAATATAAAAGTAAATGGCGCAAAGAATTTTAAAATTATGCATGATAAACTTCATTTTATTTAAATTTGGGTTCAAAAGAAAAACCAAAAAAAAAAAAAAAAAAAATTTTCTAGACAAGTTATCAATTAATTCTGTTGATTATAGCCATTTTGGACACAAATATTGCTCTCTCTCTCACAGTAACTTTGGTTATTAACCAGTAAAAAATAAGTGGTTGATCATAGTCAAGGATGTACACTAAGGGGTATGTGGAAGACATCCTTTTCTCAGGCTTACTCCGCTTACCCTTGATCCTAAACTTATAATGCTGAGTGTTTAACAAGGTGGTATCTAGCACTATATTCAAGGTCTTCCAATAGGAATCAACCATAATAGCAAACACATTAACCATTCTACTAAAATGGACAAGTAAAGATTCTAAATATTGGATCTCTTAGCCTATTAGAGGTATGGTCTTGTCTGTGTAGCATCGATATGACTCTACTGAACATTGAACCCTGGTCCAATGGCAAATTAATGAACTGTCTAACCATTATGACAAAAGAATCAGTAAAGATTCTAAATATTATAGGCATAATCTTGGCTTGTGTAGCATTAATTCGACAAAGTGCTGAATTGTTTTGTGCATAAACAAGGCATGATGATACAAAAATGGCAATAGGTATAAAAGCAGGACAAAAATTTCTCGGTGGGGGGTGGGGAACATTCATCGATACATAAAACCTGAAATAATAGAAAAAAATAAAATGAAGACAAGTCAACAAAGAGAAACAAGAAAATGAGGATTATTATTGGAGTATTTTGTTGAATTTATTTCCAACTATGTCCACTCTTGAATGTCTTTTTTTTTTTTAATTTTTTTTTTATTTTTTATTTTAACAATAAAACCTCAATTTCAATTTTTATCCTAAAACCTTTCTTTTATCCTGTGTTCATTATTATCAGTATTTATTTATTTATTTTTTTGTTTCCAAAATCATAAGTTGACAGGACCCGAGAGAGAAAGGCTGGACCAGTATCCATATTTGTCTTTATTATATTTTTTGTGGGGTGGTGTGTGAATGTAGAATGAATACATTCTGTATATACTTCAATGTATATTGGACGAATCTTTTCTGTTTTTATTCAACTTTGAATTTTTTTTTTTTATTATTATTATTTTTTTTTTCAGCAAACTTTCATACATGACAATGACAACCAGTTGAGTTGAAGTGAAGGGGTATGGGGGAGGGAGGGAGGATTAAACAACCACATCTTGTGGGATTCGGATGTGTAGGGATGGATGAGTGGTGATGATGGGACGGGTAACAGCAGCAGAAACAGCAGCAGCATTAAGTGAGGAGGAGAAGGAAGAGGCGGAGGAGGAGTTTGGTTTGGTTGAGAAAGAGGAAACAATATCTTGTTACTTGTTTTATTTACCTGTAGGTTCAGGGGGGGGGGTATGGTCAGCTGCCAGTCTGATCATTCACCAAGTCTCTACCCCACTCGCTCACCTTTGCTCATCTGGCTGGAAAAAGAGATGAGCAGGGATGGACAAAACATGAGAAAATTAAAGGCATAAAGTAAATAAGAAACTATATATATATATATATATATATATATATATATAAAATTCCCCTGATTTTTAACATCAAAGTGTCTATATATATATATATATATATATATATATATATATATATATATACCCCTCAGAATTCAGCTGCAGACACTTTCAATGATTTATTTCTTTCAAACTTAAAATGCATATATTTAAACAGCAACTCTCCAAACATATTTCATTGAATTAGAACATGCATTTTGTCAAGTGATTCTTTCATGAGAACTTCAAACTCTACTGAGAAAATTCTTTGATATCAGAACCAAAATGGTTAATAGACATTCCATGATTGAACTGATCTCGAGCAAAAAAAAAAAAAAAAAAATTATCATCCAAAAACTTGAAAGATTTAACAATAAAAACCAAACAACAAAACCTGTTTTATTCAATGGAACATGTTCTTATGATGTAGTTGCGTTGACCTTCCATCTTAGTTTCCGGATTCAAGGATTTAAAAATCCATTAACAGAATTTGTTTGTTAACTCGCTCTGTGTTGACTGTTGACAGAAAAAAAAAAAAAGGTATACATTTATTTTGGTCTGTTCTTTCTTTCCTTTTCTAATTACTTTTAAAAAAGTCTTTCTAACTTACACCATAACTTCTCCTCCCACCATAAAGATATAACTCCTTACTCTGCTCCGTGCTTATGGAGGGAAACTTATGAGCTTCCAAATATTGTTGAGATGCGATGAGTGATGTGTGTATCCACTTGGTTAGAAGGAGAAAAATCCTTAATCAATTAATAGCATTAAAAAAAAAAAAAATTATTTTCTATCCTATTTTTGCTAATGATTTTTTTTTTGTCCACGATATGCTTCGAAAGTAATGACAAGAGGAGAGGGAAGAGGGCTTGGATGGTTTGTTTATTTACACAATTTTCTTGAAAATCTTAATAATCTTGTCATTAAGATATGAAGAATGAAATGAGGAGAAATAAAATGAATTCTACAGGATTCGCTCGTTGCCTGATCAAAATGCTGGTCTTTCACAGCAATTAGGAAAAAAAAAAGAAAAAAAAAAAAAAAAAGCCATTAATAGTTGAGACAGATTAAAAAAAAAAATAATTGAAACCATTTTTTTTTTGTTTTTTACAAATACTAGATGGAAAAAAAATTTTTTTTCTTGTAGATTTGATGATCAGTTAATGGTGACTATATAGAATGATTTTAATGACTTTATCTTAGCAGACAAAGCTGAGCATAATATGCTTCCTTTTTAAAGTTTAACATACCAACGCATAAAACAAGCATTCACACATACACACATGCTTACATGAAATACCCTGAACATATTTATTTAGCAGTAGTACTGGGGGGGGGGGGAACTGCTAAAAGTTCATTGAAGCACACACGGGTGAAGAGGGAGAGGGGGAAATGATGTCAAAATCAGGAGTTTTATCAAAAGAAAATGTTTTACCACATATTCCTCTCTTTATTTTTTTAGTCTTTTACTTCTTTAAATGGCCAAATCATTTTTTTACTCCTGATGAATTACTTTTCATTTTTATTTATTTTTTTAATATTTTTTTTTATATTGTGGTTGGAATTATATGACCAAAAAAAAAAAAAAAAAAAAAAAAAAGTAAATAAAAAAAAAAGTAAGGAAACAAAATTATCTAGAATTTAACAAAAATAGAAATTCCAGTCTGTTTGATTCAAAAGTCTCAAAGAACAACAAACTGGAGCTCAGTGATCGGCAGAAAATAAGTCTGCTTGGGATTTAGGATCAGTCAGCATAAATGAAGCTGGTAGGCGCCTCAGTATATCTTCTTTTTGTGTGTGTGTGTGTGTGTGTGTGTTTATATTTCTATATGGATGCAAACAAAATAACCGTATGCATCAGACATACCTCTGTACATGCAGGGAATTATTGGTAAACAGAATAAAAGGTCAATTTTGAAAGGTATGCAAATTGAGATCCCATTTTTTTCGTTAGTGCAGACCATTAGTTTCAAACCATTTATATAATACATATATATCCTGGATTTGGAAACACCAACTGGTAAAAGTCATTAGTTGTTCATTGCCAGTAGATCAAATGACAGGGAGGTGTGAAGTGGCAGGGAGTGATGTGGTAATTAATGAACCCTGAACTCTCAATTGCCTTTTAGTTCCAAAAATAAAATTCAAGTAAGAAAAAAAAATAATAATAAAAAATAAAATAAAATTATTATCAACCCATTCCTCCCCACCCCCACTGTCTCCTATTAAAAAAAAAACCAAACAAATGTTCTTCTTTTTTTTTTCTGGTTGTAAAATAATTGGAGAAATGTTTTCTCTTTTTTTGTTTTTTTTCCATCTTTAAATTTCAAATGACACATTACTTAAGTCAGTTTATGCCTAAAAAAAAAAAAAAAAAAAAAAAAAAAAAACCAAAATAAAAATCTGAAAATAGTGAAGTCACAAAAAAAGTTTTAATAAAAAAAGGAAACGTAAAAAATAAATGCCCCCAACCCGAGGTGAAAAATGACAGAAAAGTTCAACATCTGCAGTCGTAATTTTTTTTTTTTCATTTGGAAAAAAAAAAAAAAAAAAAAAAATTTGTTGAAATTTCAAATTTGTCCAACATCTGAACATTTTTTTTTTTATATATCAGTTGATCAAATAAACAGAATTTATTCTTGGAACTATAGACGTTAAACAAAAAACAAACAAACAAACAAAAGAAAACTCTTCTTTCCCCAATCAGCAAGTGTTAGATTTTCTATGCCTTTATACACATGTATAAACGTATGCACACGTGTAAAAAAAAAAAAAAAAAAAAAAAAAAAAAATGCAACTGCTTGGGCAGATTAATGTATATACATATATGCATGTTCTTTCTTCAAAAAGTTGATAAAAAAAAAAATTCTCCCTTTCATTTTTCTTACATTTTTTTTTTTTTTTTTTTTTTTTTTCATAAATTTAATTACAAGTCATGACTTGGCTCAAAAGATTTTTTATCAGGTCTTCATAATTCTCTCATAGACACAAGATAATGTCAACAACAGCTCCGCTTGAATTAGTAGATGAATTTAAAGTCAGAGAGAGAAAGTAGGGCTGGGAGGGATGTTTGTATCTGTCTGAGTATTGAATGTAAGACAGAAGAAATTGTTATTTTTATTTTTTAAAATGATTTCTTTTTTTTTTTTTTAAATGATTTTTTTTTAATATATAGTTGTCAAAAAGCAACGGAGCTGTTTCACCTTGGGGAGTGGGGGTGGGGAGGTGGGGATAGAGGATGAACAACACCTCTGATCTCCCCTTCCCCATTCTTATTGCCTCCTGATATTATCGAATGATAATTTGTATTTAATATATATATATTTTTTTAAAAACATTTATTTGCACCACTATCAGCTATGGGAGCCTCTTCAGGTGGGTCCTGGCATGTTGGGCATCATACCCATGTACTGTTGGTTGAGGCCAGGCATCATGCCACCCATAGGTGCCATCTGACGAGGCCGGTTCTGAGAGTAAAGCTGTTGCTGAAACTGTTGAAACTGTTGGTTGAATCCAGCTGGGCTTGCAGGGTTGGACCCAGGACCTTGAGGTGGACCATTAGGGTGTCCTCCAGGCATACGTGGGCCACGCTGCATGGCTGGATGAGGCATGCCTTGCATTGCCATACCTGGGTGCATCCCAGGGCCTGGACTATGCATCATTTGTTGATTTTGCATCATTCCATTGTTGATCATCCCTGGTGGTCCACCCCCCATCATTTGCGGTGTAAATTGGGGATGCATATTATGAGGGGGCATGTTCCCATCCATCCCATGCGAAGGCATATTACCACACATATTACCACCACCTGAATTCATACCATTCATAGGACCCATATTGGGCATTGGGCCTGGGCCTATCATATCACATGGACCCATATTACTAGGGATGCCTGCCATGGGGTTGTTCATTGGGGACATATGAACAGGGCTACCCATATTATGTCCGGGCATATTACCTGGCATGTTATGGTTAGGGTTCTGCATCATCATTGACGGTGGCATATTGCCTGGGTGGTTGGGCATACCTGGTCGCATTTCTGGTAAGGACGGCCCAGCAAAACGTGGCATTTTTGCCTGTGGTGGTTTGCAGTCTAATGTGTGGACAGGGGAGGTGAGTTTTTGCATGAAGTCCAAATCGGGCCTTTGATGTTTGGCATTCATGTTTTGGGAATTTTGAACAGGCTGTGCGGGCAAATATTGGATGGTGTTGGGCGTCTTTGCCTGTATCTGAATGTTAGCATTGCCCACCGAATTGGAAGAGAAGCCAGGTGAATGCGTTATACGTGAATTTGGGTTAACCATGTGATTTGTAGGATTTCCGGGCTTTGTGTTTGTCGGTTTACCAGGATTTGGATGGGGACCAACGTTGGGCAACATAGATTGGTTTTGACTGACAGAGGTTGGTACTGGACCAGGACAACCTTGTTGTGGTGGCAGAGGTCCAGGTGGTCTCGGTCCAGGCACCTGCCCCATGCCCATCTGGGCTGCTTCTGGCGGCACTTGCATGGAGGGACTATAACTGGGTCCATCAATATTAAGCTGTTGCATTGGTGGCATGTTAGCATTCATAAAATTGTTGTTAGAGCCAGGAATTGGACCTTGCTGGGTCATTGGATCAGGTGTCATCGGACCCTGGCCTGACCGCACATTCTGACCTGGAGGCATTGGACTCTGACACTGACTTTGAGAGACAGCCATATTGTTGTTATTGGGCTGCGTCGTCAATCCTTGTTGAGGATTATTTGTTGAATTCTGTTGGCTGCTAACATTACCTTGTATCTGTATGCTGTGGAAGGGCCCACCTTGCATCATGTTTTGCTGCATCTGATGTGACAAGTGTTCGACTCCCTTTGCAAGGTTTGCCAGACTGGTTGATGTGATATTTGCCATGCTGTTCGTCTTGGACGATGAACTCGCGGATGAACATACACTACTTGATGTACTCGCTGCCCCGTTTGATATGTTTGAATTACAATTCATTAAGGGAGGGTCGTAATGGGATAACCGTAAAGCGCCACTGGACATTGGCGAGGGCCCAGATAACGGCCCGGGACTGGACATAGGACCAACACTGGATGACTGACTTGAATTAGACAACGGTCCCTTGTTCGAACCAGGTCCGATATGCATCGGAGAATTCACCTGGCCATGAGGAAAGTTATTGCTCTGACCTTCAGTAGTTAAGGTAGGTTGTTGTGGTTGTGAGGTGGCCATGCCTGGTTGCTGTTGGGGTGGTGGTGGGGGTGGTTGTGGTTGTTGAGATGCTTGTATACTCTGTGGAGGTATACTTTGTTTCTGTTGGGTCATCCCTGCTTGATGTTGCTGCTGTGGGGGCATTGCATGAGGATGCATGCCTTGCTGTTGTGGAGGAATACTTTGCTGATTTATATTGTGTGGTGGCATATTCTGAGAGTGCATACTCTGATGCTGCGGCGACATACCATGTGGGGGCATACCTGGAGACATACCGTGTGGGGGCATGCCAGGCTGATGCTGCGGAGACATACCATGTGGAGGCATACCAGGCTGATGCTGTGGCGACATGCCATGTGGAGGCATGCCTGGGGACATGCCATGTGGAGACATACCATGAGGTGGCATGCCCGGAGACATACCATGTGGGGGCATACTCGGAGACATACCATGTGGAGGCATACCAGGCTGATGTTGGGGTGACATACCATGTGGAGGCATCCCTGGTTGCTGAGATGGAGGTAATCCCTGTTGTTGTGAAGGTGGAGGTTGCGAAGGCATACTCTGTTGTTGTTGTTGTTGTTGCGGTTGCTGTTGGGGAGTAATACCTTGTAACTGCTGAGGTTGAGATCCAGGCGTACCTGGTTGCTGATGTGATGGGGTACCTGGATGGCTTGACACATTTTGTTGTTGTTGTTGTTGCTGTGGTTGTTGTTGTTGTGCACCCACTGACCCCTGTTGCTGCTGTTGTGAAGATACGTTTGGTGGCTGATTTCCAGTGGGTCCGGGTTCTCGATAAGCAGTATTCAATTGCTTTGTTATCGTTAATTCCTGACCCTCAAATGCATTGAGGTAATTCAGTTGTTGGGGAGATGGGGTTGGTTGAAGATTTTTGTATATTTCTTCCATATCTTCACGTTTCCGTTTGGTGGACTGTGCATAGCTGGGTGGGGGTTTGTTATTCGAGTTTGGGGGTCCCACATTTATATCAGGCTGAAACTGCTCAGGGTTACCAGCTCTCTGCAGTGTAAGATTTGAATTTTGCTTTGCTGATGGCGGCATATTAAAATGTGAATTCATGCCACCTGGAGACATGGGCGGGCCTGGGTGCGGTCCATGTACACCAGGATGCTCCATGTTTCCAGCTGGCGGAAGTCCGGAAGGAGAAAAGCCGTGACCCATCCGACCAAGTCCAGCCTGCTCTAGGGAGCTTAGAGATGGTGGCCGCCGAGGACCAGAGAATAAGTGCATAGGGTCAGGAGATTCTGGATGGCCATGTCCGGGTATCGAAGGTGACAACATGGGGTCGCTCATGATAGGTGAGGTAGACGCATTCATTCCGGCAACCCCTTGCCGTTTTTGTGAAATGGAACTATAATAAGATGGCGGTGAGGGATGCATTGAATTAGGTGGAATCTCCATCCCGGGGTTCATCTGGTGAGCCATTTGCTGCATTCGTCGTTTTTCTGCATAAAATTCTTGCTGGAGACGAACCCATTCACGTTGGGCTGTGGAGATGTTCTCCATGTTACCTGGTTGTGGACTAAATTGTGGGGGCATACCCTGCTGTTGTTGCTGCTGCTGTTGCATTATGAATTGGTGGTGCGACATCATATGTGGAGGCATCGGCTGCTGGCCCATCATTCCCTGCTGTTGTTGCTGCTGCTGCTGCTGTTGTTGTTGTTGCTGCTGTTGTTGCTGCTGCATCATTGCAGATTGTGGAGACATTTCATGGGGGGACATACTATGGGGAAACATGTTTGGGGGCTGTTGCATCCCTTCAGGGGGCATCATGTTAGCCCCTGGGGGAAAACCTCGTTGCTGTTTCAGTTCTTCTGGAAAAAGCAGAAGTTGCAACTTTTGGAGAGAAGCCAAAGATTCCTCGCGTTTTTGCAACTGTTCGGGCGTCAACTTATCGTCAGGGACTTTATTTTGTAATAAATTTCGATAGCCTTTACCACACATGCGATAGGGTTCGGGATCAAATCCCGGATTGTCCGATAACCCTGGAAAGTTGTTGCCCATCTGTCCCTGAGAAGAGTGACCCGGAGAAGCTTGCCAAGACATCATACCCCCACCCTGGCCCTGTGGCATCATATTAGGATTATTGGGATGGTTGGGAAAGTTCATATATTCTTGTTCTTGGAGGTTGGCATTCTGCTGTTGTACCCATTGCGCGACTGCCGAATTTGGATTTGGGCCCATGTTCGGCATATTAGAGTTCTTTATGCGACACATATTTGGTTGCCGAATATTGGCCATACTATACATAGGTACTCCACTGGGATTCCGGCAAAATGGACCTCCCTTTGGAGGAAATTTCTGAAAAAGAAAAATGAAAAGATAATGTCAGTGGAAAATATATAAAAATTTTATTTTGTTCTCAGAGAGAAATTTAAATAAATAAATAAATTATTAATAATAATGCATTGATTGGCACCACACTAAGTAGTTGAGAAGGGCTGAGCAGGATGAAAAGACAGAAGAGAAAACACTAACCAGACCTCCACTATATTGGTGCGAAGAAGACTTGGACCGCGAGGAGATTTATTGTCACCCAAATTCCAGTGAAGATCAATAGCTATTGTCGGCCAAAAGTCAATGACATGCGGCTGTTGCAATAACCCAAAATTATTTTACAAATGGTTATTGAAAGAGGTAGAGAGCACTGGAAATTTGGGGAGACTTGTTGTCACATTTGACAGCAAGAAACATCATTGGTTGTTATCAGTGACCAATCTAGTGAGCACAAATTATAAAAAAAAAAAAAGAAAAAATGAAAATTACTTAGAAATCATCATTCATTTTTGCCTATAATACAGGGTGGCCCACTTAAAAGTTATGCGGAAAATGTAGTAGAGAGGACGAACATTCTTTTATTGTTTAAATTCCCTGTAGTGTTATAAAAGATGCTGGAAGTCCTCCCCGTTAACATCTATGCATTTCTGGCCACGTTTCACAACGTTTGCAGATACTGCCCATAGATCTCCTCTGGTGATTATCCTGATAGCGTTGGTAATGTTCTCCTTTAGTTGGTCTAGATTGTGAGGATTATTTGCATACACTTTTTGTTTTAAGGTCCCTCAAAGATAAAAATCACATGATGACAAGACCGGGGAACATGGTGGCTATAACCCTTTGCTTATTGTTCTCTCTTCTGTAAACATGTCATGAACTCGTGTCAATGATCTATAAGATGTGTTGCATGTAGTGTCATCTCGTCGGAAAAAGAATTGCATTTTGCCTTGTGGTGTCAGCTGGTCGTTAAGAGAAAGATTAGAGAGATCGGGTTACTTTTAAGTGGGCCACCTTGTATTTGTCTGAAACTGCAATTTAACGCAGATATTGGCAATAATTTTTTTTATATACAAGAACCCAAGTTTGCCCAACTGGGCAAACTTGAGTCTTTGTACCGAAAAAATATCCAGTAAATAAAACGTTGTTTAGTAAATCGTTATTTTTTTGTCTTTTCATGCACCAAACATGGATATAAATATCATTAAATCTATATATATATAAAAGGAAAAATGTGTATGACCATTTCGTGTATGTCTCGAAAAGGCTTTTTTTGCCGACGTTCCCATGGGGGGGGGTGATCACTTAGAAGTATTTATATACCCCCTAGATAATAATATCTAGAATTTGGGAATGTGCGGGTCGCTTCTAGATTTATTTATGTCGACTTTTATGAGATTCGCGCTATTTCTAGTAAGATATAAATTCAAAATTGATTAAATACAGTTTAAAATAATTTGAATTTATAGGAAATAACACTATTTTTCATGATAAGAATGTATCATGTATTTATTTAACTAATTTCATTTTCGCTTTTTTCTTTAACTAGTTAAACAAGTCTGGGTGTTGAAGATCCCAGTTTTCCACTAAAACAACTGAAATTTTTTTTGTTTATATACTGGAGTACACGTTCGGAGAAAGATGAGTGAACAATACTAAATTTTTTAACAAATCAATCAAGCACTATCACAATAAAATTTTAGTAAGATTCAAGCAATCAACTATTTACATCAATTTCTTCTCAGTTATTATTTTGTGAAATTCATTTTTTGTGTTATTGGAGAGAAAATGAAAATGGACTACCATGTACAAGGATTGAACTTGCAACTTTTACATTATAATATGTTCTGGGATATCTATTATCAAAATCTCACCTGTCTGTTTGAATGTATGTATGTATGTTAGTATGTCTGCCTAAAACTTTTGACAAAGGCGACGGATTTTCACAAGATCAGTATCGTTTTGAAGCTCGACCCTTCGGACGACAAATATCGAAAAATTGGCTAAAAACTTTAATTCCTTCACTTTCAACTGGGCACTTTTCTACAAGGAGGGGGTCGCTTTTTTCGGCGATATTTTCTAAAGTCATCCCCTTTTTTCGATTGACTAGCCTTAATTTAAACCTACATCACTTCCGGTTTGGTGATGGGTGCAACATCAAAGACGTAATGTTCTTTTTTTCATGTTTTCTTCCTCTTTCGCGGTATGGGTTCGAGTCTGCCTACCTGCCTACTACCACTTTTTTTTTTGCTCAACACACACCTCCAAACACCCGGGCAACGCCGGGCACCCAGACTCGTTTAATACTAAAGCCACCCGTTGTTACCCGATCATAACACACATTTAAGTATGATATTTTAATGTATGTGAATTTCGTATTTATTATTAATAAATTAATACTCTATTAAAAAATTTATTTAATTCTGAAAAATACAAAAATAAATTACATACTAGGCCATTCAAAAGTGTTGGAGATTGTCATTGTACCTTATATATGTCTATCATTTTCTTAAACAGAATCTTCAATCGCCATAATACTACATTCACTGCAGTGGTCGTCCTACTTAAGATTACCAAATTGATTGAAAGATTTCTTTTTTTTTTTTTTTTTTATAAATATGAACATAAATAAATGTATATAAAAAACTTTTAAAAAACCTGTTGATTATATTTTACCCAATATAGAATAGTGATTTCAAAAGTTTAAAAAAAAATAAAAAATAAAAAATATAACTTGGATGGCATCATCTATAATGGAAACCAAAAACATTAAGTGTTCGAGCGTTAATCTGAAAAGATTGCTAGAAAGACTTTAGATGGTGGCAAGCAAATTCAAAGTTTTAACATAATGATGGATTTATTGCAAAATAATCTGCATCACTTCCATCTATAACAGAAGGTAAGTCCGAGGGTTTATATCATTCCCACCAGGATTATTGTATAAGTGTTAAAGTGACTATTTTTTTTTTGTCATTTGTCTATGTTATCATCTAAATGTTTTATTATTGTTTAAATCAATAATACAACATCGTCTTTTGAAATACTGTATATATAGTAGAGAGCAAAGGCCCCAAACACACCAATTTGTATATCTAACTTGCATAACTTTTTTCGAAACAGTTTTTAATAACTTGATGTTTGGTGTTATTCATTTGTAATTTTATTGTTGAATTTTACACATTTATTTTTTAAATGCTTTTTAACGTCTGCCAGAGTGATCTAATTATATGATGATCAGCACACACACACATATATATATATATATATATATATATATATATGTGCAATAGTTTTGGTAGTATGAATATTAATTAACCAAAGTAATTAAACAACAAAAAAAGATAAATAACTAAAACCTTTCCTAAAATATTATCATTACTAGCAGGCCACCCAGAGTTGCCCAGTCATAAAATATGCTTAATTATAGTATTTTAATTTACGCAGATTTGTATTTATTATCAGAGAGCAAATTCTCTATTACTATATTGTATCCAATATATATAGTAATGATTTCAAAAGTAAAAGACTTTGGTGCCATCAGCTAGGATCGAAATCAAAACATCCAGTGCTCCAGCCAAAGTCATTATTTAATGTTTCAGCCTTTGTTGTTACCATCTGAGGTATCACTAAATGGATAAAAAAGACTAAAAATTAAGCGACTTCACGGAAAAAATATATATTCATGCATGCTCAGAAGTTAGTTGATTTATTCCTGCCAAGGCCAACTGTTTTTTTTTTTTATGTCAATTTTGAACCCCCTTCACAGCTAAAAACTAAATCAAAATATTCCCAGTGTCCAAATATCCTGCATATCAAGTTTCAAGTTTGTAGACGAAATATTCAGAGAGGAGTTTGGTAGAGATGTTTCACATGGCCATGTACTAGAATGTTTTCATCTTAAAATTCTATGCAATTACGCACAATGTAGAAACTATGCATAAAATAATTAAGCATATTAAATAAAATTAATCATCTAATCAGAAACCATAAAAAATTAATGATTAATGAACGCTTGTTTTTTCAAAGGAATATGCAAAAATTATTTGATCTTCACGAAGTCGCTTGCATATCTATGATTGAGTATATTAAGAAGTTTGTTTTAATAACTTTTAATTAGAAAAAGTAGGCTTTTAATATCAATGTCGGAGTGATGAAAAGAACTCTGCTTTCTAGGTATACCTAGGATTAACTTTCAAGGGAGGTAATTTAAATGAAAACTTAATTTTTTAAAAATTACTTCATATTTATATCCAAAATATCTAATGTAAGTTATAGATTTTAAAAGAATATTTACAGATAAATTAATATCTGTTGGATGATAGGTAGTTCATTTGTCTGTAACAATATATATTTTGGCATCAAGTCATTATTCCAGCATGTCTGATTGAACACGACAGAGTTATTCTTTTTTCCGATTTTTCTGGATATTTTTTCCATTTGCAAAGTGATCTTTTTTATTTCAGCTGGCATGTTGTACAAAATGGCGCCCAAAAGTTTTTGTTCAGCCGTAGAGCATTTTTACATTATAAGACTTACATGTTAAATATTTGGAGGAAAAAAACTATTTTGAAATCATGTTTAAATGCTAATTGGGTCTGACTTTATAAAACCAGCAAGACAACATCATATACTAGACAATAATGGAAAAAAAAAATATTTACCTGTAAAAACTGCTTAGTGCCTGGCTGGTCCATATGAAATGCTAAGATGGACTTGTGGTGACCCTGGCGATATGAATCTGCTGCTTGGTTTGCTAAACTCGTATTAAAAACAAAAATCTGACTGTGTTGTTGCATGAAGTGTGCATCGATGGGTCCCCCAGATTGAGGAACTTGCTGTGGCGGTAGTGGCTGTTGGTGATTCGGAGACATCATACCTGGAAAGGGAGGCATCCCCTGTATAGACTGTGGAGGGGTTTGACCTAAGGGGGGACCCTGCCCGGGCCCACATCCTGGCATTCCTTGAGGATGGAGAGGGCCTTGTGGAGGATTTGTACAGTTTGCTTGTGAGGGCAGGGTCTTTGAATTGCCAATAGGCATCTGTGCCTGTGACACTCCGGATGTCGGACACTGACTCTGAGAGGCATTAGCAGGTGTCTGAGTAGTCTGCGGACCCACAGCCGTTGAAGGAGTTCGAGGCAAATCACTTGAGGCAGGAGATCGACCAATATTTTCAGCACCTGTAACAAAGGAGAGGGAAAAACAATAATTATTGATTTTTTTTTAAATACTCGCAGAGTCTTGAAAACAATAAAAAAGCCATCAATTACAATTCAATCATCACATATTTTGGAGACCAATTCTGTGATAATTCCAACTTAATACGATGTGAACATCAGTTTCAAAATAGAAAATATCAGTAAAGTAAAAGATGGATGTTGTATTATTGGGATTCTTTGGACTACTATTCTCATCTTCAGTATTATTTTGCACCATGTTTTGACAGATGCAACACTCGATCTTCTTAAACTCAGGTATCTTTCTATCAAACTGAATATATATATATATATATATATATATATATATATATATATGTCATCCACATACAGTACTGTTTTGCTGTTTCACAGCTCATCAGTGTGGCTCGACAGGCAACTGCCTCAAGCCAGGATCGAAACCCGACCACCCAAATGACAGTCAAGGCTTCTCACCATTGCGCTATACAGCTGCTGCTATGTGGGTAATGAATTAACGATGTTTTGACATCGTCCAAATGCCTCTGCCTGATTTGTTTACACAAAGAGCGTCGCTTAATACGCTAATAACAGTTTGTATATCACATCCCAATATGCTCAACCCAAGATAGGGAGCATTATATATATACACTTCAGATTAATGAAATGCAATAAATCTACTGGTATGCAAATCCAGTGATTATCGGTCTTACAAAATATTATTGGCTATAATATTTTATATAAGACAATCCCAGCTAAATAAAATTGCTCAATATACCAGATAGAGCAAATAAATCATAATTTGGGAATTTAAATTTTATGATTTAAAACGATTAAATTTCAAATCTAGAATTTTTATTATATGCAAAACAATACAGTTTAATAAAAATATTTCCTTAACTCACGAGTTTTCGATGTTTATACATCGACTCGGAGGAAAATATTAGCAAATATTTATTACCTTTAACAAATAAGGTGCAAACCATTTATAATATTTGCTAATATTTTCCTCTGAGGAAATGGATAAACTACGAAAATCATGGGTTAAATAAATATTTTTATTAAACTGTATTCTTTGTTTTGCATACAATAAAAATTCTATATTTGAAATTTAACCGTTTCAAATCATAAAATTTAAATTCCCAAATTATGATTTATATATATATATATATATATATATATATATATATATATATAGGCTTTAAACAAGATATCCGGAGTCATGTTGAGTTGGGAAACAAATAATTGTTTAAGGGGAAAACGAGAATTAGTTAATAAAAACGATTTAAGAGTAAATTTATAAATTAGCGATTATAAAAAAAATAAATAAAAAAAAAATCTAAAATAAACCCCGAGATGTCTTTCAGCCGATACATTGTCAAGAGAAAACACTGGCAGTTACGATTAAAAAAAAAAAAAAAAAAAAAAAAAAAGTAAATATCGCTTAACCCCCCCCCTCCCAACTTTTTACAAACGTGGGATGGGGAAATGGACAGGAGAGACAGTACTTCGTATTGACCACGCTAGAGATTGAACCATCATCCTTGAGAAGAGTGTCACAACTGAATTTTACCTAGTACTTTATCCATTACGCCACAAGTCCTTTTTTAATGACGTCCTTAAAAGGGTGCAGCCGATATGTTGGTTTTAATGAAGTAATTGATTATCGAATAACAGAATCGAGAATGACAAACCAAAGTCGGATGATATTGTTAATCTTATCTTGTTGAAGATAAAATATTTGAAAGGACAAAATGATTTTAAAGATTTAAAAAGTCAATAAAAACATTACTTTAATACATTTTTAAACAAACTTTTCTTTGGTTTTATGAAACTTGGTTAGCTTATGCTTTAATTTGTGTTTGAATAAAATAGCCAAGCGGTCAGTTTTTTTTTTGTTTATTTTTATTGTTTTTGTATCATTCTGATAAGCGAGATCGTTATGATAAAGATTAAATGCTGAAATTCAGTTCTGGCTGTGGATTCGCAGACAGGAAAACATTATCAATACAGAAAGTGTTCGCCATTTTTTTTTTAATTCCATATACAAAAAATAATGAAACGTTTTTAATTTAATTTTTACAATATCTTTTTTTTTATTTAATTGTTAAAGTAAAGAATAGTTAAAAGCCCCCTCCCCCACTTTCTTCATATTAAGAATGGATTTCTATATAAACAGCAAAAGTACCGTTTTTTTTCTTTTTCTTTTTTTGCAAATGCTCAAATGAAATGGAAATGTAGGCTTTTTTTGGGTTAAATTTCATTTTACAAAAACAAAACAAAAAAAAAACAAAAACAAAAAAAACCAACAATTTATAATGAATTAGATTAAAAACATAAGTTTCACTATGACTTCACATTATTGGAGACAAATATAGTTAGTTAGGAGAGACAGATTTTTAATGTCCATTTTCAAGGCCTTTTTCAAGCAATATACAAGCTTTAAAAGCAAAATTTGATATATAAAAAATGATAAAATAAAAAAAAAACTAATAATATTTTAATTAATAGTTTAACAATATTTATTTCGATTTTGAACTTCACTTTGGATACATCAATAAAATATATACATAACATGATGTAGTTTCATATGATGCAATCCGAGAAGAATCTATTCATTTTAGTTTTAATATTAAAAAAATATTTTAATAGAATTTATTCTGATTTTATTTTGAATATTCTGACACAAATTTTTTGCTGAATATAAAGAATATGATTTTCAAGGGGTTTTCAAGACATTTCTCATATTTTCAAGACCATTGCAAGGTAACAATAGAAATAAGGAACTCTTCAACACAAAACTCAAAATTCAAGGCCTTTTCATGCCTGTGCGAGCCTTATTAAGGTACTGCTTTGATTTTCCAGAACAGAGTTTCACAGCATCACCCAGATAAAATGAGACTGATTCTAATTTTCCTCCCTTACATGCTTGCATTTCAATGCTGTCATTTAATTCTTATCTACATTCAATTTGCTTGTGCATTCAGTGAGTTCATGTTCACACCAGATCTAAAAGTTAATCCCATCTTTTTAGTTTAGACCTGCATTGTTTGGCACAAGATTGCTAACTCTGAGCACCCCATTAGTGCATGCATTACATAGGCAGTAGCAAATGAAAAGAGGGGAAAAAGTAGGAAATAAGAAAAAGTGAAGAAAAAAGTGAAAGAAAAAAAAAATGGACTGGAAAAATGAAAGAAAGAAACAAATTGGAAGGAAAAATGAAAAAAAGAAACAAATTGGAAAGAAAAATGAAAGAAAGGAAAAATGAAAGAGAGAAAACAATTGAATAGAAAAATGAAAGAAAGACGAAAATTGAATGGAAAAATGAAAGAAAGACGAAAATTGAATGGAAAAATGAAAGAAAGACGAAAATTGGATGGAAAAATGAAAGAAAGACGAAAATTGGATGGAAAAATGAAAGAAAGACGAAAATTGGATGGAAAAATGAAAGAAAGACGAAAATTGGATGGAAAAATGAAAGAAAGACGAAAATTGGATGGAAAAATGAAAGAAAGACGAAAATTGGATGGAAAAATGAAAGAAAGACGAAAATTGGATGGAAAAATGAAAGAAAGACGAAAATTGGATGGAAAAATGAAAGAAAGAAAAAATTGGATGGAAAAATGAAAGAAAGAAAAAATTGGATGGAAAAATGAAAGAAAGAAAAAATTGGATGGAAAAATGAAAGAAAGAAAAAATTGGATGGAAAAATGAAAGAAAGAAAAAATTGGATGGAAAAATGAAAGAAAGAAAAAATTGGATGGAAAAATGAAAGAAAGACGAAAATTGGATGGAAAAATGAAAGAAAAAATTGGATGGAAAAATGAAAGAAAAAGAAAATTGGATGGAAAAATGAAAGAAAAAGAAAATTGGATGGAAAAATGAAAGAAAGAAAAAATTGGATGGAAAAATGAAAGAAAGAAAAAATTGGATGGAAAAATGAAAGAAAGAAAAAATTGGATGGAAAAATGAAAGAAAGAAAAAATTGGATGGAAAAATGAAAGAAAGAAAAAATTGGATGGAAAAATGAAAGAAAGAAAAAATTGGATGGAAAAATGAAAGAAAAAATTGGATGGAAAAATGAAAGAAAAAATTGGATGGAAAAATGAAAAAAAGAAACAAATTGGAAAGAAAAATGAAAGAAAGGAAAAATGAAAGAGAGAAAACAATTGAATAGAAAAATGAAAGAAAGACGAAAATTGAATGGAAAAATGAAAGAAAGACGAAAATTGGATGGAAAAATGAAAGAAAGACGAAAATTGGATGGAAAAATGAAAGAAAGACGAAAATTGGATGGAAAAATGAAAGAAAGACGAAAATTGGATGGAAAAATGAAAGAAAGACGAAAATTGGATGGAAAAATGAAAGAAAGACGAAAATTGGATGGAAAAATGAAAGAAAGACGAAAATTGGATGGAAAAATGAAAGAAAGACGAAAATTGGATGGAAAAATGAAAGAAAGAAAAAATTGGATGGAAAAATGAAAGAAAGAAAAAATTGGATGGAAAAATGAAAGAAAGAAAAAATTGGATGGAAAAATGAAAGAAAGAAAAAATTGGATGGAAAAATGAAAGAAAGAAAAAATTGGATGGAAAAATGAAAGAAAGAAAAAATTGGATGGAAAAATGAAAGAAAGAAAAAATTGGATGGAAAAATGAAAGAAAGAAAAAATTGGATGGAAAAATGAAAGAAAGAAAAAATTGGATGGAAAAATGAAAGAAAGAAAAAATTGGATGGAAAAATGAAAGAAAGAAAAAATTGGATGGAAAAATGAAAGAAAGAAAAAATTGGATGGAAAAATGAAAGAAAGAAAAAATTGGATGGAAAAATGAAAGAAAAAATTGGATGGAAAAATGAAAGAAAAAATTGGATGGAAAAATGAAAGAAAAAGAAAATTGGATGGAAAAATGAAAGAAAAAGAAAATTGGATGGAAAAATGAAAGAAAGAAAAAATTGGATGGAAAAATGAAAGAAAGAAAAAATTGGATGGAAAAATGAAAGAAAGAAAAAATTGGATGGAAAAATGAAAGAAAGAAAAAATTGGATGGAAAAATGAAAGAAAGAAAAAATTGGATGGAAAAATGAAAGAAAGAAAAAATTGGATGGAAAAATGAAAGAAAGAAAAAATTGGATGGAAAAATGAAAGAAAGAAAAAATTGGATGGAAAAATGAAAGAAAAAATTGGATGGAAAAATGAAAAAAAAAATTGGATGGAAAAATGAAAAAAAAAATTGGATGGAAAAATGAAAAAAAAAATTGGATGGAAAAATGAAAAAAAAAATTGGATGGAAAAATGAAAAAAAAAATTGGATGGAAAAATGAAAGAAAAAATTGGATGGAAAAATGAAAGAAAGAAAAAATTGGATAGAAAAATGAAAGAAAAAAAAATTGAATGAAAAATGAAAGAAAGAAAAAATTGAATGAAAAATGAAAGAAAGAAAAAATTGAATGAAAAATGAAAGAAAGAAAAAATTGAATGAAAAATGAAAGAAAGAAAAAATTGAATGAAAAATGAAAGAAAGAAAAAATTGAATGAAAAATGAAAGAAAGAAAAAATTGAATGAAAAATGAAAGAAAGAAAAAATTGAATGAAACATGAAAGAAAGAAACGAAATAAAAATGAAAGAAAAAATCGAATGAAAAAATGAAAGAAAAATAAACAAATAAAAAAATGAAAGAAGAAAAACGACCGAAAAAAATGAAAGAAAAAAATCGATCGAAAAAAAGAAAAACTGAATGAAAAAATCGAATGAATAAATGAAAGAAAAAAAAATTGAATGGAAATATGAAAGAAAGAAATTGAACAAAAAAAAAAAAAGAAAGAAAAATAATTTGTTTTAATACTATCTTATCTCCACAAACTTTTAAACACAAAAAAATGCATTTTAGTTAATGATACCTCAAACTATGAGAAATTATTTGACAGGTGTCATGATAATAATAAAAAAAAAAATACTAGATTTAAATGGAAATATCATCTGAATGTCAATGCAGTTTTTGAGGTTATTTTAGAAAAACACCTTTGAATGAATGACATCCCCAAAACATCGAACTCTTAAATAGAGTCATTAGCAATGTAACTAATTTGGTTTGCATCCAAATCTCTCTTTCCAGAGTCATTATTATTATTTTTTTATATACATTTTATATATATATTTTTACTAAGAGACTGATTAGCAATATAAAAAAATTACTAAACATAATGATTAGAGAATCTTTATTTTTAATTTAAGGCGGCAACATGTCAGATAAAAGGGAGATAATTTCTCTTAACTGAAATTACTTCTGTACAAATAATTTTTTTTCAGAAGTAGTATAGTTTTTATTATTTGGATTATTCTAACTACTGTTTTCAACTTGGATGTTGTTATCACAACGTTTTAACTAATAGTGTAACCCTGATATAAGAGACCCGAAATAAGAAAAACGGATATAAGAGAGATTTTCTCTGGTCCCAAATTGGAGCCTGTGTTAATGTACAGTGTAATTAGGATATAAGAAACCCGGAATAATACAACCCGAATATAAGAGAGCTGTAGAGGACCAGATAAGAAGTCTCTTATATCCGGGTTACATTGTATAACCTTTGGCCTTCTTTAGGTGTACCTTGGGAATTTGCACAATTTCTAACAGAAACCTTTATTTAATCCACAGGGGTAGCATGCTCTTGTTCTGTCAGCCATGACCGGGTAGAAATCTTAAGTAATTCATGATTGTATTTTTAGTGTCGCCTGCACTGAGGATTGAACCATCAACCTCCAGAAGACTGTTACTTAGAACTGATTATGATTTAAGCAATTTATGTTCTGTCACGTGTCCTTGCAACAGAAAGATTCCAGTGTTTGACAAGATACACCTGAAAAAGGTCAGAGGTTACATCGGACGAAGCAAGACGTTATGAAAATAATATCCAAGATAAGAACAGTAATTTGAAAAATCCAAATTATCAATCCTTATCTAAAAAAATCTGAAACAGTTTCATTGAGATATTTTTTTATCAAACTCCAGACTCAAGGTTAGTGTTGGGGGTTAATGAAAAACAGTTTTTTTTTCTCCTGCTGAAAATGTAAAATATAATAGTTCTGGAAAAAAAAAAAAAATATAATTTATTTTTTTTTAATTTTTCCTGTAAGCAAAAATAAATATCATGGAAAAAGAAAATGAAGGAAATACGGTGTGTGTAGCTGTGATTACAGATTTTAGATTTCTCTGCTTGAGAGATAAATTTCTAGTTAAGAAAAATCGTTTGTCTTGATATCACAAGTTGCCAGTTTAAATTAAAAAAAAAAAAAAAAAAAAAAAAGGGATCAATTTAGAATTTGTGTAAACCGGGGGGGGGGGTCATATTATAATTTCACATACAAGAAAAAACAAAACAAAAAAAAAACAAAACGTCAACCTCCAAAAACGTATAACAATATACTTTATACTCTGGTTTGCAAATTCATTATCTTCCACATTCATTTTTAAAGAAATCAGATAATGCCAAGGATGAAATGTAAAAAAAATTTGTTGACGATTATCTGCTGTCACCAATTACAATAAATTAAGATTTTACCCATTTTAAAATGAATTGTTCCAAAATCGAATAAGACGCCATAAATAAAATTCTATCGTTCCCATCGATTTAAAAAGTGATGTTCTTTTATTCATATGACATTTCTTTTAAAAATGACCAAATGCCGAAATCCCATTTGCTACCTTGAGCACCCCCCCCGTCCTTCTTCATGCATGCAGTTTGTGAAAAGTTATTGAATGCCAAAGAAAGAAAATGCCTGAAAAAGTGACTCATTTCAGCTATGGTCTACCCGATAGAAAAACGTGTGGATGAAATTGTCATCTTTAGCAACCCTGAATTTTTTGACTTGCATGTTTATGATTCTATCTACAGTGTTTTTTTGTTATTTTGTTTTGAGGCAGTGAACGTTAAATTAAAATAAATTACAGAAAAATATTTTTATTATACAAATATTTGGTTTATTCCAAAGATCAACTTTATAATTCAAACACAATTTCGTGCATGGCGTAATCTAAAGATGACAATTTCATCCACACATCTTGTCTATCTACAGACTAATCAACTCTACGCATTAAATAGCCTGCATTATGACAATAATGCATCAAATATTGTCTTCCAGGTTTATTGTGTATGGTTTATTAGCGTAGACATAGGACTTTACATATCCCTACAGAAAACAATCTAATCAGATTAAAATCACATGGACGAGGTCATTTATTGACAGGTCCATTTTATGAAATTATTCGTTCATCAAACGTTTCTCTCAGTCAGTTGATTGTATCGCACGCTGTGTGGCATGTGGCTCCATACTGCTGAAACAACATGATGAATTGCCAAACCACGCTAAACTCAAAATAACTGATAGTTGCCAAATTTGCAATTAAAAAAAAAAAAAAAATCAATTGTCAATTTAAAATCGCCACCTCTTTAAAAAACAAAACAAAAAAAAACTAAAAAAACACCCTATACTTCCGGTTAGAGTATCTTATATGAATTAATCAACACAGTGGCTGAATTGTGAAAAATGTAATATTTGGTATTTACATGGAGAACTCCAAGTGGATGAGTCTAAATTTAAGGACAGCGCAAAGGATCACGAAGGAGTCTGAGATGTCAAACACCTGATGACAAGGGTTTGCTAGCTTGGAAACTTAATTCCAATCCTCCTGATCATAAAAGAACCGTCTGATATGTTGCAGAGATTTATACTTGGTTATATAAAGTGGCCTCGAAATTTCTCATCAGGCATATCATACTCACGGACAAAAAGATTAAAAGACAAGAAAAGGGCACCATTTCTTTGTTGTTTAAGATGGAGAACAAACGGGAGAAACAAGCTGCAAGTCTTGTGAATCAACTGAAACATCCTATCTTAACATGTTCCAATTCTGTGGCCTTTTGAGTAGAACGTAATGTCTCTTCTGTTTTTTTTTTTTTTTTTTTTTTTTAAGAAATCCTTCTAAACCGAGACAAGTTTTATTTCCGTCTCAATCCAGAGTGTCCTTTATTTGGGGAGCTGAATTTTCTGCACATTTAAAAACTGACCTTGTGTCTAATTCTGCCCTTGTGTAGAGGCAAGTAAATAGAGAGGAAAACTGGGAAGCATACTACATTTGGGAGAGGGGGATCTGATTTTGACTTAGTTTTTTTTTTTTTTTTTTTTTTTTTTTTTTTAATCTTCCCCAAGAGAGAGATAAAGGGGGAATGGAAGGAAGGAGGAAGAGAGGGAAAACACAAAAAGCATGTTTGCCCTAAGGTATGATATTTGATAGACACACACATATTCACTAATTAATATTAATATTAATTAGTGAATATTAATAGTTAGAGCATAGTAATTTTTTGCTACCAGAAATTGTTAAAAAGAAAACGAACACAAAAAAAAAAAAAAATCAAAAACAATTAGCTTGTTGACCTCTAAATAAATAAAATGAGAAAGTTTCTTTACATGTAATACACCTATATTACCGTGATTTAAATCAATAAAACAACATAATTTGAAAGTTGGCATATTACAGACAAAAATCTCAAAAATCGTTACATGAATGCCTAATTTGTTTGAGTACTTTTTTTAAAACAGTTCATAATAAATTAATATTTAGTGTTATTCTTTTGTAATTTTGTTGTCCTTTGTGTGTAATATTTTTCAGCGATATTACAGCAATTAAAGTGCCTTAATACAAATATGGATCAATTACTAAAATCTTTCTTAAAATATTTGCTGACTGGTTTTTAAAAAAGACAGGTTAAATTTTTTTTTTTTTTTTTTTTACATGGGTGTCACCACTTATCAAGGCCCAGAGGCCACTCAAGGATAAGGGTTAATTAAAGTAAATAGAAAACATAACATGAACACAAATTCAGAAAGGGGGCATGTGACTGACTGCTTACCCTTCCTCTCTTTCTCACCTCTATTCCTTTTCATTTGCTTATGGTTTTATTTAAAAGATACATGAATTAGCAAACTTTGCAAAGTGATAGCAAGTTAGCAAAGCTCATCATAAGTCGTATCTTTCGTTTGGTGCGGATTTCGAACCCACGTGATTTATTTTTTGCCATTCCTTCCGAGCCAGGGCAAGTTAGTGGATGGACACCCAACTGTTGAGAGATATCCAATCAAAAACATTTTCTCTCCACCTTCTCTTTGGCTTTCCTCTGGGGTTTTTTTTTTTTTTGCCTTCTAACATACCCTCAAAGCATGGTGCTGTGGTTTTGGAAAGCCGCTCAACCCAGCACGATTCTGTGTTTCAATGTGATGAACAAAATGTAATTTGTTTTCTTATTGTCAGAAAAATCGTTTATGGAATGTGAGAACTAAAGGACAAAAATGGAAGAAAGTAAGAGTGACGAGGCTGCCGAAAGTAGACCTTGGTTTACTTTTGGGAGCCTTGTAACTCATTTCCCTCCATTTTGTCCTTTAATTCTTACATTCCATGAACGATTTTTCTGACAAAGGAGAAAGAATTACTCTTTTCTGAATTGGCTTTGTTTTGCGTCATTGGTATGTGAAGATTTTCAATCCTCTCACAATATTCATTATCATTCAACTGTCAATATATCCATCTCATTAACTACCTTCTCTTTGGCTTTCCTCTGCTTTTTTTGCCTTCTAATATACCCTCCAAGCATAACTTTGACAGGTCAGTGGTTTATTGTTTGACATGACTAAAAATTTTAAGGGTTTTACTTTTGATTTTATCAAATAGAAGAAGTAGGGAAGTAGTTTGACAGAGAGTGGATATATATATTTTTTTTTTGATCAGGCGATGTCTCGTAATGAAAAGCATTATGTGGTTTTGAAACACCTCAATGCGATTGGCTATTTTTTTTTAGTCAATATGATGCAATCAAGGCTATATAAAACTATTAGGAGGACATAAATTAAATAAACTTGTACTTTACCAGTTATTAACACCCTTTTTTGATTTGGATTTTGGAGGGGGGGGGGTTCTTGACTACATTACTATTTTTTAGAACTTTCCTTATACTTCCTAGATTATAATATCTACGATTTGCGAACGGGTCTCTACATTTTGATTGATTTTTAAAAAATTGCCTCTATTCCGTCCTTTTGTGTGTTTGTTCGCCTTTTTCATATAAAAGCTAAACTAATTGGAGTGAAGTAGGCCGCCTGGATTTCCTGCCAGGAACATCTTGAAAGCAATTAGTTTGATCAATGTTGGGAAACCCTTCATATCAGACAATTGCTATTCATTTGAGAGTTCCCCCTTTTTCGGGGGAGCTTGGTTTCCCCAACATAGTAGGGAAACAAATAAATGAAACGGTGGAAAGCTCAACTGGCCTTCAGCCAATGTTCACTTTTGCACCTGCGTGAACTCATCCACTTAGCAAGTCAACTTTTTGATTGACATCGATAAATTTGAACGCTTTTTACTTCCTCTCGCGTCATAGCGTA
Organism: Euprymna scolopes; assembly: GCF_053919585.1. Lineage (NCBI taxonomy): Eukaryota > Metazoa > Mollusca > Cephalopoda > Sepiida > Sepiolidae > Euprymna > Euprymna scolopes. The sequence continues at coordinate 120,436,837 of NC_136495.1, forward strand.
GCGGTAAGATGTCAGCTTTTCTTCCACTTTCTTTTCCGCCTTCATATCACGGGTTTGAGCCTGCCAGCCTACCCCCCCCCCAAACCCTAGCATCCCTGTTAGTTTATTACATAAAAGGCAAAAAGAGTGCGTGCGTTTTTGTATGCCCAAGAAAGCGGGCATTCCCGCTAGTATAAGAATACGAAATCTGCACTAATCAAAATATCAAATTTAAGCGTATTTTACCACCAGGCAATGCTGAAGTACGGTAAGATATACTTTTAATTTTTTTATATAAGCATTAATGTTGCTACACATTCATGAACATGTTTCGGTCAGCCTATACTGCTTATACAAAAGTTTAATTCATAATTTGGTTACCGATTAAACTTTTGTATAAGCAATATTACCTAAAGATCTCTAGTTCCTGGTAACTAGCTGACCAAAACATGCTCATGAATGTGTAGCGACATATTAATGCTTATGTAAAAAAATTAAAATTATATCTTACCGTATATTTGTAATAGTTAGGTTTGTAAAAGATAGAGTAATTTCTGTGAGAAATCTTAATAGAGCTCAATGCATAGCAGAGCAAGAATAAAAGGTTAAAGAAAAACAATTAAATATTGAAGCTAGCTATACATCAAATTTATTTCAACAAGCGATAATCTTTAGCCAGTTTGCTCATTTGAAAATTCCCTATAGGATTTAAATAAATTTATAACCAAATATGGCTAACTGAAATTTTTGGCTGTTATTTTGTTCTTTTATCATAGATATTACAAGTTAGGTGAAAGAAAAAAACAAAAGAACATGAAAGTGCTCGACAGTAGGTTCTACAAGAAATGATATTATTTCATTTAAATACTGTACATTACTGTATTTGTTGGGGATATCCCGGTTTCATCTATCTTATCGTAGATTAAGGAGAAAATCTGGCTACATTTCTGAATTTTTGAGATGAGGATTGGTTATTTGTATTATTATTTATCGGACTACTGTTCTCATCTTCAGTATGATTTTCTCAACATTTTGGTTGATGTAACCTCCGGCATTCTTCAAGTGTATCTTGCTGAATTCAGGAATGTTTCTGTCAATTTGGATGGAATTTCGAACATAATGCTTTATTTACTTCACGGGGGTAGCGTGCTCTCATTCAGTCAGCCATGACTGGATAGAGGACCCAAGTAATTAACAATTGTATTTTCCGGTCGCCTACATTGAGAATTGAACCTTCAAAAGAAGGTCACTTTTACAATTGATTTTTCCAAGCACTCTCACCACAGATCTTTGTGTTTCATCCAAAATTCCATCCAAATTACTGAGTTGGACAAAATACACCTGAAGAAGGTCAGAGGTTACATTGACCGAAACGTTGTGAAAATGACACTCAAGATGAGAACAGTAGCCCGAAAAATCCAAATACGAAAATCCGGCTAGTTTTACCCGAAAGATTTGTCGGATGTCTGATTTTAACAACAATCATGAAATGATAAACATCTAGCGTGACCAAAAAATCTTTCTTTGCAAAACTAGCTGGATTTTCTCCTAAATCCAGGATGACCAGATAGATGAATTTTTTTTTAATACATGTTTAAAAAGCATGTGACTGATAACTAAGTACAAACATATGCACATAAAAATGGACAAAATACACCACGAGTAAAACAACACAAAACAAAATTTTAGGAGCCACAGAATTCGGTTGACTTAAGCTTACATTAAAAGATATTTAAAAAAAAGTTTTTTTTGTAATTTACTGCTACTTTTAAAGTGTAAATTCATTTTTCCTTTCAATAAAAAACGTTTGGAATTCTATGATTAGATTCTCAAGCAATTTGACATTTAGCTAAGAACAAATTTAGATCAATTCATAAATTAAAAAAAAAAAAATAAATAAATAAAAACTGCTAAAAAAAAAAAAAAAACTTCTCAGAAATATCAAAGTTGTTGCTACATTCTCATCATATTTTATGTCATAATCACACTGACACACTGGTTCTCTTCAGATCACCGAAGTTAAGCAACTTTGAGCCTGGCTAGTACCAGATGGGTGACTATTTGGGAATTCTAGGCATTGTATGTGCTCTCCGCTTATCTCCGCATTGTTTCCAGTCATTTCCATTTGCCACTGGTATTTAACAATGCCGACTCAGGAGGGTGTGGTTGGAGATTGTGCAACTCTTGTCACAAAACATTTTACGCACAGGCACCCTTACAGTCGGTATAATCAATCAAGACTGAAGGAAGCTACCATGTTTTGTTACCTCTGCTAAAGAAGTTATGTTTTCAATTGAATTTGTAATTACGTTTTGTGTACAGCCTAATGTCCATATCACTTGACCAATCATAACCAAACTTGGTCAGAATATCAGTCATAGTTTAACACAGAACTCATTTAATTTTGGGATATCAAGGTCAAATGTCAAGGTCACAGGTAAAAAAAAAAAAAAGAGTGAAAGTCACTTATTATGATAAAGTATTTGAGGAGAAGGGCGTTCCAAAAGTAATGCCTCCTATTTTTTATTCTGCCTGAATGGATGAGAGGGGATTGCAAATTGCATTGTTATAGTACATGATCTTATTCATGACCTGGAATTTTTTCATCTCTCTGTTGCAGATATTGAAAGCGTGAGACTCTAAGAAAGCAACCCTCAGTCATGGATGTGCATCAGAAGCAGAGTTGCATCATTGAATTCCCGACAAAAGTGCATTTAGAATGGTGGAGACTATGCAGAAAAATAAATTCTGAAGCACAAAAGGTTGCTTGTTTTAATGGTATCACTCCCGCCTTCGTAGCTCTTCAACTTTTTAAGTTGGAAAAAAAAATAGGAGGCTTTACTTAAAGTTAAATAAAATTTCCACAGTGATTTAGCTCACTTCAGAGGAATCTTATCTATGGATACAGAGGTTTCAGTAATACTCACAAAGCATTGCCACTGCAGGTGGTTGAGATGGTGCTATTTTGTAGTATACCATTCTGATCAAGTAGCCTTATCTAGTTCAGCTACTGTTTAAACCATAACATTAATGCGGATGCTAACATTATAGTGTCTTCCCTTGAACTGCTAGACTTTGAAATTGTCTTCCGAGTCCCTGCTTCCCTGTCTGTACTGACATGCAGAAGTTCAAGTGTAATATAAAGACATCTTGCTGCTGAACTCCCTACATTATATCCCTGCAAATTATGTCCCCAATAGTAGCCCCTACATCAAAGTGACACTGTGCCTTGTTTGGGGTGAGAATCCAAGGGGGAAAAAAAACAAAAAAAAAACAAACATTTACTGCTACTGTGGAGAGGTGAGGTGGATTCATAAGTTTTCTGAGAGTATTAATAAAAGTTATCCAGTTCTCTGAACAAAACCCAAATACAGCACATCTAGCTGACGATAGTCTGCACTGAGAATCCACGCACCACTTTATGCCATAATAAACATGTTAAAATTCAATTATATATAAAGGAAAAAAAAAGAAAAGAAAAAAAAAAAGAGCCGATTTTCAAGGCTACACATTTAAAAGATTGGTACAAGAGAACCTTTATTTATTTTTTTAAATTTAATTTTGGATTATAATTTATTTTTTTAATGGAAATCATCCCCCCAGACAATGCATGAAGCCACTTGATGTAAGGATCTAAAAAAAAAAAAAAAAACTACCTCAAGGTAAAAAACCAGTCAACGACAAATGTGAGATGGAGAGATGCCGACCTAGAAAACAGCAATTCTTCTCCACTGTATCAGAAAGATGAATGTGAGCAATAAAGTGCAAAATAAGGAAAGCAGGTGATGAGGCTATTAAACCCAAAGTTCATTTTCTGCTCTCCTTAAATATTTACTTCCAATACAACAACGACAACAACAACAACAACGACAACAACAATAAAAATGCTGTTAATTGGCAAGGTTTTACTTTGAGATGCAACACGGTTCCTATTCTAATGTTTTCAGATCATAAACACAGTAAATATTGAAACCTGTTAAAAGAGGAATTTAGAATATCGATTTTCAAGAGAATTGGCACCGTGGAATCTTCTAACCTTAGTAGAATAGTAGTAGTAGTAGTAGTAATAATAAAAATAAAAGCACAGGTGCTAAAAACAGTGACAACGATCACGAAAGATAGGGGGGGGGGAAGAGAATAAGGATTTTTTTTTTTTTTTTTACCGTTGAACATCAGAACGAAAGAAATGAAATATCTACAAGAGAGAAAATGGGTTTAGAAGACTTACTTTCACTGTTCTCTTGTTTTATCTTTAATGGCAACTCTTCGGTTTTTATTTGAGCATCTGTTGAGACGAAAAACGAGAAGCATTCAGACTGAAAGTAGGTTCAACTAGCCACTCTTTTTTTTTTTTTCTTAAAGGGGGTGGGGGAAGAAGGGTGCATCAATCTAGTCCTTTCTCGCAGCATCTAACAAACATTAAATACATAATACTAGGAAGGAATGGTTAAAGGCCAAGATTTTAAAAGTTATTATCAATAAATCACAAAGACTATACACATTCACATACATATACTATATCTGTCGAGAATAATTGTAAAAGTTCCAGCTAAAAGAACCAAAACAGAAATTTGCCAGGTGAGATTAACGCATATAAAATTCTTCTTTTTTTTTTTTTTTTTTCCCTTAAACAAAACAGATATTAATATTTCAGGATATATTTAAATATTACAGATAAAAATAAGCTCAATAGTTGACAGATAATATCACTTAGAGCTTTCATATTATAATTTGGTAGAATATAAAATTAAAACATTCTTGAAAGCTTCAAATATTATAATATTTTAAAATAGATTATAATATTTAAAAGTATATAATCTACCAATATATATATATTGGTAGATTACATACTTTTAAATATTATGATCTATTATATGTATATATATATATATATATACATATATATATATATATATATATATATATATATATATGTGTGTGTGTGTGTGTGTGTGTACACGTGTGAAAAAAAGACAAAGGAAAAACAATTAAACACAGCTATAAACTATTAAAATGAGAACATTACCGGTTTCATTTGGATCAACATAAATCGTGATTTTTTTTTCTGAAACCGGTAAAGTTCTTGTTTTTAATGATTTATCCACGTGTTTAATTTGTTTTTCCTTTCATCTTTTTTTTTCACACATCTTGATTTATGATATATCGCCCCCCCCCCCCCCTCACGGGAGTAAAATCAAACAAATTCAATCCAGTTCTAGTGGGCAGGTTATCTCAATATTCCACTAAGAATCTTTCACTTAGTGATACAAGCACCAAAATTGGCACAAGTGACGTCCAGAATACATATCTTAAGAAAGGAACGTTAGCCATCAGAAAATTCAAGATGGCTGCAGAAACAAACCTGAAAATTTTCAATTTTGGTGCTTGTATCACCAAGTGAAAGATTATTTCAGCAATCTGACCCACTAAAATGTTTTATGTCAATGATAACTGCTGAATGTTTTTTGAACACAAACTTTTAGAAACAAATGAAATTTATTAATTAATAAAGTTCACCCACCAATTTGCTAAATCAATCACTTTTCTCATAAACTAATGTCTACTATTTTTATCCATGTGATGAACTACAACTATTGAAATAAATAGTTGGTCCACTTGTAAATGTGTGTGTGTGTGCCTTTAGTATATTCGTGTGGGATGTTAAAAAACACAAAAATGCTCATTATCTAAAAGACAGAAAAGAGTTGTTTTTGAAGGCTATGTCAATGCAGTTTGTGTGAAACACTGTGGACACAAGTTAGTATATAAAAGAATAATGACAATATTAGAAGGAATTTTCAATTAAATTATATCCATTTACCAACATAATGTCATACAAGATGGTAGGTGTTGATGCCCCTAATTTTCGAGAGTAGAATCTCTTCTCCAGGGGAGAAAAGGAAACAGCATTGTGTTGGTAAATAAATATATTATAATTGAAAATTATTGAGACTTCCTTCTTGTCATTCTTTATATACTAACTCATGTCCATGCTGTTTCCCCATGAACTGCATTGCAATAGCCTTCAAATACAACTTCTTTCATGCTACACACAATGCTTCAAGAAAACTACAATATTCTTCTCTAAAGCAATGAGTTCTATTAACCCGACGTAATGAGGGATTCGTTACTTGTTTAATTCTTCTACAGTGACTGTCAGCAGTAACATATCAGAGCTCATACAGATTGTTGATGTCTGTTTCATGGATTTTGCAAAGCCTTTTCCAGACAAAATTCAAGTTTTAAAAATAAAATTTAATATATAAAAAAATGATATAATAAACCAAAAAAACTGATATTTTAATTAATATTTTAATAATATTTATTTTGAATTTCACTTTGGTATCTCTGTAAAGTTTATGGATAGCATCAGGTAGTTTTTGTGATAAAGGAACATAACTATTCTATCGATAATACTGGAAATAATGATGCAATTTCAAAAGAATATATTATTTCGTTTCTATTTTTAAATATTAAAAATATTTTAACAGTATTTTAATATTTAAAAAATATTTTAATAGTATTTATTTCGATTTTATTTTTAATATTTTAACAGTATTTTAATTATAAAAAATATTTTAATAGTATTTATTTCGATTCTATTTTTAATATTTAAAAAACATTTTAACAGTATTTTAATTAATATTTAACAATATTTTTTTAATAGTATTTCGATTTTATTTTTAACATTTGAAAATATTTTAACAGTATTTTAATTAATATTAAAAAAATATTGTAATAGTATTTTTTAAGATTCTATTTTTAATATTTAAAAAATATTTTAACAGTATCTTAATCAATATTTAAAAAATATTTCAATAGTATTTATTTCGATTTTATTTTTAATATTCTGACACAAATTTTAACTGAATATAAATAATATGACATTTCAAAGATATTTTCCATATTTTCACGGTCTTTTCAAGGTAATAATAGAAACAAGACTTTTACACGACAAAGCTCAAAATTCCAAGCCTGTGCGAACCTGCTTATTTCTTGTAAATCTTCTAAAGGTATGAAACTTTTCATACTGAGACCCTAATATTGGGCATAAAAGATTTTAACTGGTCAGGTTTCACTTCTATACATCATCACACTGTGCCTGATAGACTCTTCCATTGTTTGACAATGGCAATGCTCTGCTAGTTAGTACTCACACCTGTCCTAGCCTGTGCTTCAATAGTATCACCAAAATAACAAAACTTCTTCACAACCTCAATAACCTCACCATCCAGATATACTTGATACACATTTTCAATTTTCCAGCCAAGCAGAGATCACAATAACTACCAGTGATGAATGCTATCTTCATCATGAATGTGAACCAACAGTCCAACGACTTAAGAAGCTTCCTCAGCTAAGTCGAACCCCTAACAACATCCTAGGAAGAGACCAGATTACATCTATGAACCAGAAGGCTAGAGAATGGAGCCCCCTCCAACTGACATGAAAATATCCTCTTCTGAGACCCCCCTCCTCTTCCCGTCCTGTTTCAGAAGCACCCTGGCTCTAATGGAAAACACTCACCAGCTTGAGAATGGGAATGAGGGCGATCAAAAGTTGCTATGACTGGATGGGGGGTACAAAACTGACCCAACCAAAACTAAAATGACTTCATTACAATTGCCAGGTAGTGGAGGGTAGGAAAAGCTAGTAATATTTAAGGTAGAACTAATAACAGATGTGAAGTGGAATTGTGTGCTTTAAAAGTGCATATTACGCTAACGTATTCAAATAATGTATAATTTAAAAAAATTGGTGATTATTTTCCTACCAACAACAAACGTTTAAATAAAGTCTGATCAGCACACCTAAAATCCCCCTTCTTGGTGGCTTTTATGCTAGTATCTATAAATGAATTACAAGTGAAGCGAGAGACTAAAAAAGGATCAACCTTTTATCTTGCTGCTCCGACAAAAAAAAAAAAAAAATAAAATAAATCAGTTTAGTAAATGTAGAAAGAAAGACAAAGTTGAGGTGGGGAGAGAAGCACTTCTAATTTATGATTCTACAAAATTTCACTTTTTTAAGTTCACCCCCTCCTCACTACCACACACACAAAAAAAAAGTAGATAAAGCTAAGATTTAATTAACACTTTTAATTGCCATTACGAAAAGATAATTACAACTTTGTCAAACCTTTTCTTTAACTGTAACAAATTTACATTATCTTTCAAACATCATGGTGTCAGTGTTGTGTGTTTAGAAATATTATAATTGAGAGGGTTCCGGTGCTACCAGATCAGGCTGTCCGAAGATATTGGCTTCCTAGGACAAAATGCACCTAACATTGATGCCTTTTGTTTTTCTACCTTCTTTTGCAAAACTTATGTTCAGCAAAACCATACCCAAAAACAACAACCTCCTTTTCCTTCTTCCCATCTCCCCTTTTCCTTTCTCTTTCTATGACTGGTTTCCTAACTTAAAATATACCAAACATTAACATTGTAACCCTTTTCCCTCTCCCATTGCAAAATTCATTCATGTTCTGCAGGGCAGGGAACAAAAACGATAAAATCCACTATAAAACAACCAAACCAAACACTACAAACTAGCAATTGAAGATACAAAGAGCTTGAAGAATGAAAACCTTCTACAAAATAACTGGATTCAGCATTAAATAACCCGAAAAGAGTTGATATGCTGTAAAACAACCAAACTGAGAGGAGATCTAGTTCTTTCTCATTGTCAACTGTGGTCTCCACAAAAACAGAAATATGCAAAATAGAAGCACCCCAGAGAACATTCACCAGCAAAATATGTGGAGTAGACCTAATGAATTACTGGGAGAGGCTGAAGGAGCTGCAACTGTATTCATTACAACGCTGAAGAGAACGATGTACTGTACAACAGAGTCTGGAAAAACTAACACTTGAAGAAGAGCACAAAGATCAGTGTGTACGGAGCCGTAGTACTCTCCACCCTCCTATATGGCTCTGAGTTGTGGACAACCTACCGTCACTAACTACAACTTCTCAGGCATTTCCATTAGCGCTGTCTCTGCATCATCCTCAACATTCACTTGAGTGACTGTGCCACCAATACTGAGGTCATCGAGCAGGCAGAGATCACCAACCAAACCAAACCAATCCAAACCAAACTGAGAGGATATCTAGTTCTTTCTCATTGTCAACTGTGGTCTCCACAAAAACAGAAATATGCAAAATAGAAGCACCCCAGAGAACATTCATCAGCAAAATATGTGGAGTAGACCTAATGAATTACTGGGAGAGGCTGAAGGAGCTGCAACTGTATTCATTACAACGCCGAAGAGAACGATATATTATCATCTACATATGGAAAATCTTGGAAGGAAGGATCCCAAACACAACACTAGTAGAAAGAACCCACCAGGCTCTGCTATATAAAAACCACACCTAGGACTACACAGAGGATCAAGTCCCTCATCCAACACAGCTTCACCTAGAGTGGTACAAAAACATTTAACTGTATTCCAGCCGCAATAAGAAATATAAGGAGAGTGTCCCCCGATACTTTCAAGAAACAACTGGACATCTAGTTGGGAAAGATACCTGATCAGCCATCAACACCAGGCTACACTAGTCCAAACCTTAATCGTCTAGTGATTGGACCTCTACATATGAAGTGGATAGCTTCGGTGCAGTGGAGCTCCAGCTCAGCTGTGTCAATAGCTGACGGAATAACACAAACTACACCAAGGTCACAAAGTGGGATCGAAAAGTCAGCGCCCCCGAGGAAGGGGTACTCTGACCAACATTCCTGGGTAAGAGCGCCTCAGGCAATAAGCAATAAACAAATAATCAAAGAGAGAAAGCCTGGGAGGGTGGACCTCCTAGAACTGCAGAGAAACAGCATTACACCGCAATCAGCAGGGACATCAGGTTATTACCGAATATTATAACTGAGAGATATTTTCTTAAATTCCAAAGGAATACCGTAAAAACTAGCATTCTTCTTGAAGGAGAAACATCAGTTTCAACTAATTTCATTATTTCATTGTGACTTTTAGAATTGCTTATCCAATTTTATCCAAATATTAAAATAAAGTATAATTAAAAAAAACTATTATGTACTTACCTGTTAGGGTAAAAAAAAAAAGGCTGTACACCGAAATTTGCACAAATTAATGCAGTACTTTTGTTTTTACAAAATAAAATTTGATTGGTAAATGATTTCTAGTTGGTATTATTATGATGAGTGTGTGTTTGAATTAGTATGTCCCTTGTAAGCAGAAAATGGCAGACAAAACACTTTGCTGTTAAAGTTTAAATAAATACTTGATGAATTTGCATAATTTTTGGTGTACTGCCTTTTTTCAAAAATCTAACAGGCAAATACATAACAAAACTTTTGTGCCATTTTATTATTTTTTTTTTTTTTTACAAACAGTTTTTTGAAACTGGATGAGAATCCTTTTTGGAAAAGATATATATATCTTTCCTATATCTTTCCCGAAAAGGATTCTCATATCTCTCAAGGATGTTTCAAGAACTCCACAGAAATATGGAAGCTCATGTTGCATTCAACGGGCAATTATCTGGGGCGTTTGCTGTCGACAATAGTGTGAAACGGAGATATTCCGGCTCCAACTCTATTCTCAATTTACTTTGCAGTGCTTCTTGCATATGCATTTAAGGACTGCTATAAAGGTGTCTTTCTCCGCTTTATGACTACTGGCAAAGTATTTAATCTAAAAAGATTTAATGTCAAGTCGCAAATCTTTGGAGGTCTAGTTAGAGAACTACTCTATGCTGATGATGCTGATTTTGTGCTTAATTCAGAGCGCGATATGCAAAATATAATGAATTGTTTTTCAGCAGCATGTGATGCCTTTGGCTTTACTATAAGCATTAAGATAAAACTGATGTTCACCCCTACATCTGGTGCTTCATATGTTGAACCAAATATCTATGTGAGGGAAAGTAGGCCGGATGTTGTGGACACATTTGTGTACTTAGCAGTCTCCAGAGATGGCTCACTGGATGTGGAGATATGTCTTCACATCCAGAGGGCCAGCACGACATTTTGAACACTAAAACCCTTGGATCAAAATGAGTGAAACACATAGATCTACTCTCTCACTAGCACATATATGCTCTTCCTGTGTTCTGGCATAAAACACCAGTTGTTGATTAACACAACTATTATGGCGGGTCATAAGAAAAGTAAATTTAAGCATTGCTTGGATTGATTAGCGATAACCATATCAAATGTGCCACACTCGTGATACTGCGATTCTTTAAATTATTTATCAAGTAACCAAAAAAAAAAATTATGTAAAGACCAATTGTTTGTAAGTCAAAACTGTAGCAAAATTGTTGAAGACAAATTGTTATATGTTGCGATTAGATGAAGACAAATTGTTATTATATGTAGTTATTAGATACGATTCTTTAAATTATTTACCAGGTAATCAAAAAAAAATTATGTAAAGACCAATTTTTTGCAAGTTAAAACTGGAGCAAAATTGTTGAAGACAAATTGTTATTATATGTAGTTATTAGATGTTAGTTATTCACATGATTACATTACTCATCTGAATGTTGGACAACACAACGTCCGCGCTTGTAATTACTAGTAACTTAAACAATTATTTTATTGACGTTTTTTAAGAATTAAAAAAATAAAACAAATTAAAACACAACGTGAACTAGTAGTTTTTTTTACATTTTTTTTTCAAATTTTCACTGAGAAGTTGATTTGTAATATAACTTTAAATTATTTTTTTTTAAACACCACTGTGCTAAGAGTTTTTTTTTTTTTGTTTTTTTTAAATTATTTGACCTCACATTGCAATTGTTATTTTTTTACTTTTCTTCCAAGACAAAAATTAACATGACTATATTGGAAACATTAAACTATTATTACAACTAACTTTTTTTATTACCTGAACTCATATTGCACTTCCAAGAACATAACTATATTTGAAACATGGGACTATTGTGATTACTATTACTACTCTGAATCAGCAGTCATAGCAACGATTCAAATAAATTGAATATTAAGTTAATATGTCCGAGACAAAAATAACAATATTCAACATAGCAACCTAAAAGTTAAACAAATTCAAAAGAAGATAAGGGGTTGTTTCCCCTTGGTTATTGGAAATAATATGAGGTGCTAGTGCACTTATTGATCCGCACTATTTTTTAAATCGTATTTCCCAGTTTAATTAAAGTTTTATGATATGTTTTTTTTTTATTCAATTGTAAGGTTAAAGTATAGAATAGGTACAAAACATCCTCCCCTCCCCATGTTAAGAATGGCTTTTTAAATAATAACGTTATTATTTCAGCACGGATCAATAAGTGCACTAGTATCTAATATGAAAATGGATTATCTTATAAAAAGAGCTTGATTTCTGATCGAATATATCTGACCCAAGTGCTTCCGGAAGAGGTGTTACAAAATCAGCAATGAAGACTGAGTAAGTTTTAAAGACTACAATATGAATTTAACTCGATCTCAGAATAACAGTTGTTAGTCTCTGATGGGCCTTTGAGAAATGCATAATTTGCAAATTAACGCACTGCATTTTCTCAACTTGGGTAGAACAGCTATAAAGTATAATAAATAACCTTCCAACTAGGAATATATCAGAGAAACCAGAAACGCTGTGTGAATACTGGCCGTTTAATACAATATAAATTAAATCTAATTTAGAGAGAAAAAAAAAAATAAATAAATAAATAAATAAAATAATAAAAAAATAATAAAAGGTTTTGTTTAACCAAGCATATAAGTAATAAAAAGAAGTAGGTTTTATTTTGACATATCTTTAAATTGTTTCAATTGATCAATTACGTTTAGGGCAATCTCTTATTTTATGCTCCAAAAGTCAAAGCATAAAATCATTTTACTATTAAAGCAAGAAAAAATAAATAAAATAAGATGGAGTGGGGAAGAGGGATAAAGAATCACAAATAAACAGATGAGAGAGAAAGAAAATGCAAAAATAGAGAGAGGGCGGGGGAGAGAAAGAGAAAAGAGGAAAAAAAGAGAGAAGAAAGGGGAAAAGGAGATAAAAATAGGAAGAAAAAAGAGAAGGGAAAAAAGATAGAAGAGAAAGAGAAAAGAAAAGAGAGGAGAGAGAGAGAAGAGAGGAGAGAGAGAAAAGAGAGGAAAAAAAAGAGAAGAGTCAGAGAGAGAGAGAGAGAGAGAGAGAGAAAAGGGAGCAAAATGAAAAGAATAAATTAAGAAAAAGAAAGAAAGGATAAAAGCAAAGAAAAAGAAAAGTAAAGAAAAAAAAAAGAGTAAAAAAATATATAGCCTAACCGAACAGATAACTGTGCCTTTCAGTGTTTGTATACATATTTCTTTTGATAATGTTGCAGAGTGTAAAATTGATTTTTTTTGACTAAACTTTAGTAACAAAACTTATAATAGTAACGCATCAGTTAAAAATAATTTAACAAATCTAATCGAAATAATAATTAGTAATGAGAAAACATGGATTTCTTCCCTTGGACTATTAGAATATTGTGAAAATGGATTGTTTTAGAAAACAAAAAGAAAAAAAAAAAAAGAAAAAAAAAAAAAAAGGGGGTTTAATATGAAAGGAAATTAACTCTTTCCGACCGGATATATAACTGGCCCAAGCTTCCGGCAAAGGAATAGCAACATCAACAAAAGTAGGTGGAGAACAGCAATACGAGTATAATTGGACTGCAAAAGGACATTTTTAAAAAATATCTAACGAGTCTGTGAGAAATGTACACGGGTCAATCCAAAAGTAAGGCCTTTTGATTTTTAACTAAAAAAATACAAACGTTGAAGAGCTACAACCATGGGAGTAGTACCATAAAAACAAGCGACCTTTTGTGCTTCAGAATTCATTTTTTTACATAGTCACTACCATTCCCATTGCACTTTGTCCAGCTTCTTCTGATTCCTCGGCTGTATAAGTCCAGAGGGCGCTTTGTCACTCACATCTCTGATGCCACTTTGAAATCGATGAACCCATCTCCTAACTGTGCTGACATCAACTGCATTGGCTTTATAAACATACGTTTAACAGGTGCCAGTAAACGTTGATCAATTCAATTTTTTTTCTTTCTGCATGAAGGAATTCAATGATGCATTTCTGCTTCTAATGCACATCCACGACAAGGGTTTCTTTCTTAGTCTTACACCGCCAATATCCGCAAAAAACACAGATGAATGCATAAATTCAGTTATCGTAACAATGCAATTTGCAATCCCCTCTGATTCATTTGGTCGGAATAAAAAATAGGAGGCATTACTTTTTCAGGGCTTTACATTGCGAGTGAAACAGTCGCATTTGCGAGTGATTTTTCAAAGTGGTGACTAGAAAAAATGAAACGCTTATCTTTTGGCGATTGTATTTCTTTCACTGACAATCTTTCAAAGCTGACTACCGAGTGAAAAAATATCTTTTCAACTTTTTTTTTTTAAACAATAATAGTTTACTAGAACAATATACTTTTTTTTGACGAAAGCTGTTAAAAAAAAAACATCTGAAGAAATTAGAATGTTTATACCTTCAAATATCAACATAAAATTTGCTGTATATTTAGAATTACACTTATATAAAAAAAAAAACACAAAAAAAATATTTATGATGTACATGCTCGTCACAGAACGAAGATGTCATATTCCAAAAATCACGTGGGTTTGGCTAGTAACTTTTCTATTTTGACCAGCAAACGAAAATATTTAGTTGTCAAAGGTCAACTAAAGATAAATTTGCCCATAGAGCCCTGTTTTTAAATGTACCTTCAGCAAGTTAATGCATTATATTTTCTGAATTTAGGCAAAACAGCTTAAAGTTACAATATTTAAAATGCTTAAAAGAAGATAGGAACTTGTTCACTTATATATCACAGAGCACTCAATAAATTTCGAACCTGACATAAATAGTGTCACTAATAAAAAAAAAATCCATTTGATTTTTATGAAGTACTAATCTTCAAAGGTCACGTGTCAAAATTTGATCCCATTGGGATAATTAGTTTACAAATTAGTGATTTCATTTTGAAAACAATAGAAAAAACCTCCCTGAATTTTGTGTGTTGATAAAAGATTGCTTTCTGATGGGAAAAAATACCATTCAAGCAGAGAAATGGCTTTATAAGCGTTATGAAAACTCTGCTCTGTCAGAAACAACGGTTAAGAGGTGGCATGCTGGTTTTACATGCAGTCATACAGAAAAAAAAACTATGCTAACCGCTCAGGTTACCCAAGTTCCGGCGTTGTCCTGGAAAACATAACAAAATGTCCACAAATCCGTTTTGGCTAATCATAAATTGAAATTGCTTAAGTTTAAAACATCAGAAAACAAGGTAATCAGAGCGAGTGCAGAGTTGATCAATGATAACAATATGTTGGCAAGTCAGAACCCTGTTTGCAAATGTTTCAATAGCGCAAAAAAGTTTTTGTATCAACATATGACAATGGATGAAACATAGATGCATCACGTCACTCTTGATTATTTATTTGTAATGCAAATTAAAAAAAAAAAACATTTTCGGGTTATTTATTTATGTTGGTAGTGTAGAAGAAAATGCATGAATGTTTTTTAAGAAAGGTGTATTAAAAAATGGAGAATAAAAAAAAAAAAAAATGAAGGCTGTGAGTAAATTGCCGTTGTAAAATGCTCTTATGGTTGTCAACGGGTTAAAGTAGATTTATTTGTAAGAAGATTGCATTAAAAGAATTTAAACGTAATACGGAAATGAATGATGTAAAAAAAAAAAAAATGCAGAAAGTATTAACAATTATTTATTTGGATAATTTAAACGTGAAAAAGAAAAAAAAACAATTGGGACGCTAAAAACGTACACAGTAAAACAATACATCTTATTGTCGCATTGATTATTTGTTTATGTACGCATGCGGAACCGGAAGTTGTAAACCGGATGTTGGGTTACAACACCCGTTACAAGGTCGTTTGAGTTTTATAATTATATAGATTAATGACGTATATGAAGGAAGAAATCACTAAAATGTATTCATACGAAGACAATTTTTTTCCTTTACAGAGGAGTCACCACTTATCAAGGCCCAGAGACCACTCGAGGATAAGGGTTAAAGAGTGTACAGTAGTCAATGGGACAATATCATAGTAATCGTTAGTAGTGAAAATTTGGCAAATTGGATTACTTAAGGGGAACGGCTCATCAAGAACTTGTTTACATTGGACTTGAAGACGACTATATTGTAGTCAGGTGGAAAGCAAGCAAATGGGAGACTGGTCCACAGGTGTGCGGTTCTAAATGAATGTTCTTTCACACAAACCAATACAAAGAGTAGCAAGTTGATAGTAACTACAATAAAACTACATGAATTGCATTTCAATTTTGCTTCTTCAGATCAGATTCCCTCTTCTACAGATCCCCCAGCGACTACTGGCTGTTTGCAGACTTCAAAAAAAAAATTGCTCCCAGGAAAGAGATTTAAAAAGAAAAAAAAAAAAAAGGCACCAAATTATAAAGAGAAGTCTTGGAATCAGTCTCCTTCTAGGGTGATACACTGTGTTGATGAATAAAGTTGAATTCTTGTAGTCGTTTTATTAATTAAACCTGGGATTTACTGAATGAGGTGTTATATAGAACTCTTGGATACGGTGGCCCGGTTTTTTTCAGGTTACAATGTAGAATACAATATTTATCTGGACCCTGATTATGGTATTTACCCCGCTTTATGGTGTTATGTTATTTGATTATATACATGTGTATTATATTCCGTTCTGTATTTTGTTACTAATTTTTAATGTCGTATCCCAGGGTTCTACTGTATTACTATTTCGTATCTCTATCTCTACTTATATATAAAAAGCACTTTGTGTGTGTATTCATTTCCTATGGACTCCAAAACAACCGGGCCGATTTTTATGAAATTTCACACAAATATACTTTATGTGTCTGGGGGTATTATTAGATAGTTTTTTTGTTTTTTTTTTATCAGACTGCCACTAATAAGTATCGACAATCATTAATTGATAATTGAAAAATCCAATTAAAGAAGAAACAGTCCAATTTTGAATAAAGTTGACACCTTATAAAGCCTAACATTACATGAGCTATTTTATCACCACACAATCAGGACTCGGCATATAAAAATCAATAGTAGGTTCTTTGATGCGGTAGAGGCACATTCAAAATGAATGTTTCTATTTAGAGCACAATTGAATCATGATACTTGATTTTTGCATTTTAAAATTTAATTCAAACGATTATATAAAAATGTATGGGTTTGCATTACTGTACACATAGATTCGAAAAAGTTGTCAAAAAACAAATATATAACAAATAAATGTTATCAAAGGCAAGATAAGTTACTTTTCTACGTAACTGAATATATTTTTCGTGTTTTTATTCAATGTAACATGTTTATTCAGCTCGAAAAACATACAATGTATTGGAAAATTCAAGATGGCGCCTCACTCCCTCTTTAACATGGTAAGTTTGGGGAAAAGGTGTTATAAATAAAAAACTAGACAAAATACTATTAACAACCCGCCGAATATATGTCAACCTATGTCACGGTAACATATATAGAGCGAGTTTTTAACAGTATTTTATCCAGTTTTTTTATTTATAACACCTTTTTTCCAAACTTACCGTGTTAAAGAGGGAATCAGACGCCATCTTGAATTTTCCAATACATCGGTAAACACTATATGGTTTTCGAGCTGAATAAACAAGTTACATTGAATAAAAACACGAAAAGTATATTCAGTTTGGTAGAAAAGTAACTTATCTTTCCTTTGATAATATTTATTTGTTATATATTTGATTTTTGGACAACTTTTTTGAATCTATGTGTACAGTAAAACAAACCCAAATGTATATATCTATAAAAGGGATAGTGTGTGTGAGGACAATTCTAAACTATATAGTCAATGAATTTTTGATCTACAGACTTGAAATTTGGTATATAGGGTATTCGGACATGTGGAAAACTTTTTAATTGGTTTTCATCTGGAAAAAAGGGGCTGCTAACGATTAAAAATTGGAAAATCTGTACTTTGGGGGGGGGTCATCGGTTTTTATCTGTTTGTCAACTGTTTCACGACTGCGCATGCACGAATTGTTCACATTATGTAAAGAAAAAGTAGGTTTGAAAACACTTAAAGAATGTGTCAAGCTGGCCTAATGGTTATTGTACTTGGTTCACTGTCTTTAGATATTGGTTTCGATCTCAGCTTGAGTATTTTTTTTTTTTTTTTTTACTTACAAGAAGTGAACTGTTTAGGAAAAACAATACTCGCATGCACATGTCTTAGTTTCTTTCTGTTTTTTTTTTTTCTACTTCATTTTTTTTTAAAGGAATAATGTTACATTTAATAGCGGGCAATGCCGGGTACATCTAGTAATTTAATAAAATTAACAGTAGGTTCTCTACAGTGCAATGTAAACTACAATGTATTGTGGACTAAGTCACTGTGGGAAGGCATGTATGTGTATATATTTGTTTAAAAGATTTGCCTACCAAACTCCTGTTAGTTTTTGGTCTACAGGCATGAAACTTAATATATAGGGTATTCGAACCCATGCAAAGCTTTATATTTTGGTTTTAACTTGGAAAAACTGGCGCAAAAGTGTGAAAATTAAAAAAAATGGAATTTGCCAGGTAAAGGTCGAATGAAGACATTACGAATATACATACATAACGTAATATCTATGGGTTCAAGTTTTAATTTTTAGCCTTGCAGCAAACAGGTCTTCATAGCTCAGGCATTAACTTCAAAGGAAAAAGTAAACTGTTAGTTAGATGTTTTGGTTTCGATTCTCGGTGGTGGCACACAAGACATTTTATTTTTTTTAACTTTAAATCATTATTATATATTGGGTTCAATATAATAATAAATACGAAATCTGCATTAATCAAAATATATTTAAGCGTATTTTACGGCTGGGTAATGCCGGGCGGTCTGCTACTATGTATGTATATATATATATATATACACACACAGAAAATAGGAATTGATGCATGCTTGATCACATCTCCACATGTATATATGTGTGTGTGTATAAGTGTATATATGTGTACATAATTAAAATAATAATAAAAAAAAAATTAAAATAAAAAATTTTAAAAAATATATATATTTTCACAAATACATGAAAATAATTGAGTAATCAACAATAAAGCAAGGGAAAGATGGTCTTCTTCTGTCAAGAAGTGACAATCACCATCACCATATATATATATATATATATATATATATATATATATATATATATATATATATATATATATAAAGTATTTTGTAAAAATTCAATTTTCTATAATTGTTTGGCTTGTTAGTCAAGCAATCTAGCGCAAGACGCATGTTAAGCGGTCCCTCCTCGGTGGCATAAGTTTGAATTTTGTACGAGTCTCCTATTTCACTTTGTGTTTTCCTTTGTTTATTTCCAGCACCGTGGATTAAATTAACTGTTTATTTAATGATCACCAAATAGGAGTGACAGCACACTCACAAAAAAAAAAAAAGCAAGTGTGATATATATGTGTGCATGCTTCTACCCAAGCTTAAATATAAGGAGATACACAATTAAACAAACAAACAAACAAACAAACATGTCGCACACTAATGACCGTTCGACAGTCTACAGTTAAATGCTTAAGAGAAATTAAACTCTTCATGGAAGTGCAAATATCATTTTTGGTTTTCTCTATTAACCTAAATCTGCCAAGTGCTGACATCCAATCATTGTATTTTCCAAAAACATAACTTTTCCTTGCGACTTTTGCAAAATAAAAACAAAAGAAAATCTGTGAATACCATTCTCATCTCAGCCAGTTCTAAGAGACAAAGATATTTGAAGGGACGGTGATAAGACAGAAGCATTGCGTGCCTATGCTTTGCAACATCGAAGCCCCCCCCCTTCCGACTGACATGTCTAGATGGTCAATGATATTGCAATGTTCAGCTGTCTGGACATTATCAGAAAATTGATTTTATAGCCAATCCTACAGAAATATTGGCCAGGTTAACATTCGAGGGGGAATGAGCAAGAGATACTTGTGAACTTAAATGACCTTTAACCTTTCCAGGTTCTTGAAATATTCTATAAGACTAAAAAGTCAAGAGAATCTGGAATAAGAGTCTCAAAACCGATTCCGCAGAAGGTGTTTATAAGGAATTATTTTGGAACTACTATTGCCTTTTGATAATATACAAAATAAATGACATCATTAAGCCATTAGGTGCCACTACCGCTAAATAGGACATCACATAATTTCTTTTTAAAATCTGTAAGATAATCTATATATATATAAAAGCGAAAATGTATGTGTGTATGTATGTTCGCTTTTCCTCGATGTTCACGAAAGGCTTCTTTCAGAGAAGTGCTTGCTCGCTTCACAACTTCTTAAAACTTTGTATATCATCTATAAATTGTAATATCTCAGAATTACCCACGGAGCTCGCCTGTCTATTTAATTTTATTGACTTTCAAACCTTAATTATTCCACATTTCCCACATCGGCACGCGTTACATTCACTTTTCGGTATAAAAAAAGCGAAGCTCGACTCTAATCACAGGCCAAAAGCCAGTTTGTTCAATGTCGACTTTGTCATATCAGACTGTAGCTTTCATTTCGCTCCTCCTAATAAACAGGGAGCAGGTTTTTAAAAACAAACAAACTGATTTATTCAAAACTGTCCCGCACAAAATCGTAACTGCTGAATACCTATCGCCGTCACATCAATCAAAAATGCGCACATGTTTGTTTTTTTAACACTTTACTATTTTCCAACTGCGCGTCGTCAACGCTTCAGGTTTTTTTCACATACCCGAAAAACACCCGGGCAACGCCAGGTACCCCTCGCTAGTCTATATATATAAAAGACAAAACGGCCATGTGTGTTTTTTGTATGTCCAGCAAAGGCTTTTTTTCGCCGGGCTTCTTGGGGGTGGGGAGTGGGGCGTTTACTATGTTTTAGAACTTTTTATATACTACCTAGATCATAATTTCTACGATTTACGAAGGCGCGTTGTATCTAGATTTATTTTGATTGACTTTTATAAAATTCACGCCATTCCTTCCTCTTGTGTGTTTGCTCGTTTTTTTTTGCATAAAAGTGAATCGAAAGCGAAGGCAGCTTCTTGACCTTTTGTGCCGGGACGTCCAGAAAGCAATCAGCTTTGATCAATCTAGGGGAAACCCCTCATATCAGACAATTGCTATTCATTTGGACACTCTCTTTTTGTGGGGAGCTGGTTTTCCCCAACATCATGAGGGAAACAAATAAATGAAATGGCGGAAAGCTGAACTGGCCTCCAGCCAACATTCGTTTCTGCAAGTCAACTTTTTGACTGACATTGCTAAATTTGAACGCTTTTCACTTCCTATGGCTTTGTAGCGCTGTGGTAAAAGTTCACGTTTTCTTTCACTTTCTTTTCCACCTTTGGGTTCGAAACACTTTTTTTTCTTTTACACCTCCAAACACTTAGGCAACGTCGGGTATCCCCATTAGTATATAACATTAGTTTGAGAAGAAAGTTCTTGTGGAATTTTTAATTATGATTTCAAATGATGTATTTTCAAATAAGTTTTCATTATAATACCTTTATTTTATATATCATTTTAGAGGGCGTTTTTTTGCTCTGTCTAATTGTTTAAATTACGATTCTTTTAAAACAATTATGTCTTCTTCTCTGAAAGTTGAATACAAGATGGAAAAAAAAAAAAAAGCAAATTTGCACAATTTTCTTATTTCAATTCAAGCTAGGCCAAAAAGCGGCAATATCAACAAAGCGTTTGACCCGGGAACCACTACTGAATGCACAGCACAATGGTGGTTTAAGAAATTTTGTGGTGACGACAAGTCTTGAAGATGAGCAAAGTGATCAGCTACCGGATGTAGACAACGATAAATTAAAGATATAATACTGTTTACTATATCATTACTCTGAAGGAAGAATAAAATTCACCTATATTCAGCTTCTCTCAGAGTTATTAGAACTCTACCGAAAATTCTTGTGAAATTTGCTAAAATTAATTTGTCCGATGATGAATGACCATTTATGAGTTTTGCAATAGTAAGACACTAATTTAACACCAAAAGTGCAATGTAATTTATTTGTTGCAGACTTGCATCCTCATCTTTTTTAGTTATTGTTTCATGACGTTTCAGCCAACTATTCCTCTGGCCTTTGTCAGATGGCAACTGCGACGGGATAGGAAATCCGAATCTCTTAACTGCATCCTCAGCAATTACTGCCTTCCATAGTTGTTGTCGTCTCACCATGTTTGGGCAAGATTGAAACTGCTATCTTCAGATAATGCTCACCAGGAACCGTAGAGATTCAACACCTCTATCCACTGCGTCCCGGGCCCGGAGTTCCTACCCCGTCGCGGTGACGAAGGCCAGAGGAATAGTTAGCTGAAACGTCGTGAAACAACTAAAAAAAATGAGGATAATAGTCCGCAATAAATAAATTAATAAACAATACTCATTTCAATAATGAATTCCAATTAAATAATATGTATACAATGTAATTCTTCATATGGTCTGCTTCGTGCGGACCTGAACGAGAACCACCCCTCCTCTAATTTTTATAGTATGTTTTAGTATGAAGTATAGTTTTTGAGGTTGGGGATGCTTATTTCGAAAACCATTCTTAACATGGGGAGTTTGGGAGTGTTTATACTATGCTGAGTTAGGGCATAAAAAAATACCAACTACAGAATATCAGTTAAAATTGGGAGGGGGTGATTCTCCTTCAGGTCCGTCCTCACCATGTGTAAATTTTATTTTGACTATATAGTGTCTTGATTTCTAAAATATATCGCATGTACCCAGTGTTCTATTTATAGGAGCATAAACATTTTATTTAGAAAACATAAACTTTTTTTTTTTTTTTTTACTTTTGAAATTATGACTATAATAATATATACGAAATCTGGACAAATTAAAATATCCTATTTAAGCATATTTTACGCCCCCCTCCCCCACTAATAAGAGATGATAGTACAAATCAAAGAAAGGGTAAGTTGCAACCCCCCCCCCCCCCAAAAAAAAACGGTCATTATAAATTTAAAAAGAATTCAGGGTGACATTAATAAAACGATTTTCACAACTGAATAATCTCCCTTGATGAAATTTAGTCTCAACATATTGACCATAATTTAATTGCATACAACATTTTTTTTAATGATTTTCTTCAATTAATAATAATAAAATTATTCAGTTTAATGTTTGTTTTATCTGGATCCAATTGATTGGCTGCTCTTCTTGTTGGGAACCAAATGTGATGCACGAGGAAGTAACTTAGTCTATAATACTTTGTAGTCTACATTGCACTGTAGAGAACCTACTGTTGATTTTATAAAATCATTTTTATATAATCACTTTAATTGAAGTTTAAAATGCAAAAGTCAAGTATCATGGTTCAATTGTGCTCTAAACAGAAATATTCATTTCGAATATGCATATCTTTTCAAAGAACCTACTGTTGATTTTATATGCTGAGTGTTTATGCAGTGATAAAACTCCTCAAATGCACCTGTGATGTTAGGCTATATAAGTGTGTTAACATTGGTAAAAAATCAGACTGTTACTTCTTTCATGGGATTTTGTCGATTATTGATACTTATTGAAGGTATTCTGATACAAAACCTGTCAGACACAAAGTACATTTGTGTGAAATTTAAAAATAATCGGCCCAGTTGTTTTGGAATCCATAGAGAACACACACACAAAGTGTCTTTTATGTATAAGCAGATGGAAAACATATATTCATTCCCTCACACAAAAGTTAATAGGTGAAAAATTTCGTTTTGAAACTATTTCAAGTGTTTAAGGGAAGAGAGAAAGCCAATAGTAAGTCTGGCAGCTAACAGTGTTAATTAATTTGGGAAAAAAAAATTCTTAACTTTATTTCCATACTGAAATGTTTTCTTTCGTTTTTCCTTCCTTTCTTCTTTCTATAATCATACATACCTATTTTTCCTTTCTTCTTTTTTTTTTTAAAAACTAAAAAAAAAAAAAAAAAATATAAAAAAAATAAATAAAATAAAATTAACAAAAATGGCAGAAATGATATATCCTCCACTCTATAATAAAATCTGATGTGTATTTATACTAATACACTTGACCCATAACACAAAAGTGAGCAAGTAAGAACTGCTGGATGAAATCATTTCAACTGTTTATGGAAAAATAGAAAGCAAGTAGCAAGTTCACCTCCCCCCCACCCCAACTATTTCCATAATGAGACCATTTCTTTCGTTCATCTTTTTAAACATATTTTATACATATTTTTTTCTTTCCTTTTTAAAATTTCCCCATTTGGAATGTTTATTTTTTTTCCTTTTAACCTCACTAATTAAAAGTCTGTTTTATATATAAATATGAATTTTAGTGCAAACACCAGGGAAAGATAATATTTTTATGCACTATTTGTATGTCGAGTATATATCTGTGGATAAAGATATGTCCTCTTACATTTATCATACAGGGTGTCCAGAAAGTCACTGAAGAGTTAAAAATCTTTGATTTTTTTTTTTTTTTTTTTTCTTCTCCATTTCAGATA
The DNA here is from genome assembly GCF_053919585.1 of Euprymna scolopes. Lineage (NCBI taxonomy): Eukaryota > Metazoa > Mollusca > Cephalopoda > Sepiida > Sepiolidae > Euprymna > Euprymna scolopes. Next base: position 120,461,307 of record NC_136495.1, read on the forward strand.
TTTGACAGATAACATTTTGGAAATTAATCATGGATAAGTTATAGCATTGAACAACGTACGCAAGTTGTAAAATTGTTTTAACAAAATTAGGGGTAATGTATATAAAAGCCAAGTACGTCCAAGGATGGAATACTGTTGCCATATCTGGGCAGGAGCTGCTAAAAACAGCCTATCCTGCCTTGACAGAGTACAAAATAGACTTCGTGGCTTAGTGGTGCCTTTTTCTCTACCCTGCAACCTCTCTCCCACAGAAGAGACGTTGCAAGCCTATCCTTGTTTTATCGTTATTTCCATGGCAGGTGCTCGCCTGAGCTCCAATCTCTGGTCCCCCCTCGCCAATCTTTCACGAAAAACACCCGTCTAGCTGAATCCACTGTGAAAAATTTCCCCCACTCTATATCTGTGCCTAAATCAAAACGCGGATTCCATGAACAAAGCTTCTTTCTTAGAACTGCACGCCTGTGGAACTCTGTTCCGTCTGCCTGCTTCCCACCGAACTACAACTTGGATGTCTTCAAGTCCAATGTTAACAAATTCCTAATGAACCGCCCCCTTAAGTAAACACTTCATCAAATCTCCACACTAACGTAATGTACTTGCAATAACCCTTATCCCTGAGTGGCTTCCGGGCCTTTACAAGTGATCACTGTGTAAAAAAAAAAAAAAAAAAAAAAAAAAAAAAAAAAGGTCAGTGACTTTTTGGACACCCTGTACTTGTGATTTATAGAGATCAGTTCTTTAAATATTTTTGGTGCTAATCTAAAATGCACCAAACATTGATGTTATTTTTTTCCCCCTCTTTCCAAAACTCAATGATGTTCTGCTAAGTCAAAAACAAAAATAAAAATTTTCATCTACAAAACAACCACACCAAACCCGCACCATGAATAAAATAAACAATTTGAAGCATTTTTTTTTTTAAAAAACTAAAATGACTGGATTCCACATTAAATAATCCAAAAAAGGATTGATACGCCATAAACCAAAACAACCAAACAAAAACACCATGAATAAGTAATTGAAAATGAAGCATAAAAACTTTTCCCAAAATTATTGGAGTCAGCGTAAAATAATCCGAAAATAGTTTAAGTGCCATAAAACAAAACAATTTGAACAATTTGTAGAAAAATAGCTGATTACCTCCACTCTAAGTCAATCCTGATTAGCCGATAAATCAACAAAACAAATTAGCATGCAAATTACTTGTTGCAACCATCCACCGTAATCGTCCACTTTAACATCCAATCAGTAAAAAGGGAGATAATTCATTAACTCTTAATATTAGGAGAAAAAAAATTAGTTAATGGTATATTACAACTTGTTAATTATTGGGAGTGTAAGTTCAATGGAATGTACTTTGTGTGATGTCAATATTTACATCTGGTACTCATGCGGCTTATAAAGAAAATAGGCAAGAAACAAGAACATGAGACCCCCCACCTTTTTAGCAAAGAGGGATAACGCTTAATTTAACTTTATCCATAATAATTATGCATAGTAAAAATTGTAACATATATATATATATATATATATATATATATATATGAGTACATTTGTTAATGAAAAAACTTTGGATACATGCATACATAATAATATATTTTGTTTTTTTGTATGTAAAAATCTTGGCCGTTTTTATTTCAAATAGTTTCATGCAACATTGTACATATTGTTTTTTTTTTTTTTTTAATTTTAGTGCAAATTTTAACCAAATAAAATTTTTGTTTTTATAAAAAAATTTTATTTTTAAATATAAGAAAAAAAAAAAAAGAAAAAAAAATCGAGCCAAAGTTACTTTTCAAAATTTTACGTTTTAGATCAACTTTTGGCTACATGGTATGTTTAATATGGAACTCCTCTTAGCAACCCTTTCTAACAGTGGTTCTTCAATAAAGAGACCCCCCCCCTTTTTTTTCTTTAACTATAATGGAAATCTTGTGTCTTTATGCTTAAATCCAAAATTCAAGCCTTATTTCAAAGAAAGGAATGGATGACATTGTGGACAAATGAGCTGTGCATACCAAGTTTCATAGTACCACTTTCACTCAGAGATGTTGGCAACCTTCACCTGGTTGCCTTCTTGATGTCAACAGCAGAATCAAGCTGGTCAAAAAGGTTTGAGTCTTACAGATTCACTAAGAAAAGGAACCTACTGTTGTTTAAAACTCATCATTCTATTTAATGACACTGGTACAAGTGTCAGTTAGCATCACATACCTTTTTAATAATATTCCCATTTGTGATTGCAGACACAAAATATCCATTACAGGGTGGAATGATAAAATTGTCACTCAAGAAAAGATGACATGATTCCATTTCTGTTTGATGAAAGCTTTTTTTTTTTTTTTTTTTTTCCAGACCATTGACTTGTTGGTCAGTTGTATACAAATCCTAAGAGCGATAGGAGTCTTCTATCAAGTCTCAAAGTGACACAATGTTCAACAAGCGAGATCGGAGGTGTGCTCTCTACCGATCCAAGTTATAACAACAGGACCATTGCCAGCACCATCAAAATCCATCATGAATTGCCACGAATAACAGGGACGTGGCCAGGGTGATGAAAACAAAGATTCCGGCCACAGTTATGGTTTTTGGTGTGGTGTCAAGTGAGGGCCACATCATGCCACCTCACATCTTTGAAATCGCCTTGAAAGTCAACACCAAAGTGTACCTGGATGTGCTGAAGAGTGCGGTGATCCTCTGGTGCAATCAGATGACCACTGGTAGAGCCTGAGTGTGGCAGCAGGACTTGGCACCAGCCCACAAATCAAAAGAGACCCAGGCTTGGCTTCAGGAATGCTATAACTTTGTACCCTTCTCTTACTGCCCCCCCTCTCCTCTCCAACCTGAACATACTTTGTTTGATCATACGTCGAGAACATCACCAACATAACCTCCCATAACACCAATGCCAGAACTCCTTCCAGCACTTGTGGAAAAGGTATTCTCCCAGTTCTAGACCCATATAGAGGCGATGATTGAGGCTGAAGGTGGAGGTTGAATAGATGTCAGCTCTACTACATAATCAATTTATCTGAATTGATTTTTTTCAATAAAAGTTTTAAAATAAGACTGTAGTGTTGTTTTCTTTAGGGCGACAAATTTGTTGTTCCACCTCGTACAGTAAGGCTTATTGTTATTTTTTTTTTTTTAAAGAATTTCACATACCTGTGTTGCTGCCATTAGTGAGATTACTTGGTGAGGACTTTGAGTTGGCTGTGGGTCCTCCATTACCGTCTTTCCCTTTGGGTAAAACATCTTTCATTTCCTCCTTGATATCAACAGCCTCACACTTTATGTTGCTGGCGCCATTAACGTCATGGTTTATAGTCCCTCCGCCAGCTGCCACCGCGCTTGCATTTTCCTTTAGCATAGCCGAGATTTCCGGATTATCTTGGATTATGCTCGCTTCCTTATCCACGGTGGCAGCTTTCCCTTCAGAGTCGTCCTTCTCCTGACTCTGAAACAGAAGATAAAATTAAAAAAATTAAATAAATAGATTAAAAAAATTAGAATTAGTATAAAGTTTGATAAAAAAAAAGAAGTAAATAAATAATGATAAAAATGAATGGATTTATACACACTATGAGTTGATACAAACAATATCAAGTTTATTCTTCATACTTTAAATTCATATCCAGTTGAGTTACTTAGCTTTTAAGCTAGAACCTGTCGAGTTGAAATAACAATTCCTACTGTATTCTAAGTCATGAAATGAACAGCTCCCCATTTCATGGCCTTGAACCATGTGGACACAGGAAACATAGGTAAGATATGTATTTCTTTTTAAATTTTCTTCCTTTGAAGATTGTAACAATGTTATGGGGCAGCCAAACCAGCTGCTAACATTGTCCTGCTTTTTATTGAAATCAACCGAGAGCTCTTTTTAGTATCCTCGCTGTTCCCTTAAGTGCCATTGTCTGGATTTCTTTTGCATTTGGTTCACCAGGAATATTAGTTAGATAGGACTTCAAGTTCTTCTATATAAACCTTATGGCACCTATAATAACTGGTATGACTGATATCTCCCTAAGATTAATGTGCGTGTGTATGTATATATTCAAGCACGTCTGATTAAACACAACAACAGAGTTATTCTTTTTTCCGATCTTTCTGAATATCTTTTCCATTTGCCGAGCAGTCTTTTTAATTTCAGCAGTTATGTTATATAAAATGTTATGTTATATAAAAGTTATGTTATATAAAATGGTGTCCAAGAAGTCCAGACATATTCTTCTTAAGCGTTTCTATTGTTGCATCTGATTATCATCAGGAACGATTGTTGTTGTTATCGTTTTCTTTTGAGGCTTGGTGTATTTATAGCTAATAAAAAAAAAAAAATATATAAATCCACCAAGCCTCAAAAGAAAAGAAAAAAAAAAAGAAAAGAAAAGAAAAACAAACGCTTCTGATGATAATCGGATGCACCGATAGAAAGCGCTTGAGACAAATATGAGTGAACAACTTTTGGGTGCCATTTTACATAACATGCCTGCTGAAATTAAGACTGCTCGGCAAATGGAAAAGATATCCAGAAAGATCGGAAAAAAGAATAACTGTCATGTTCAATCAGACGTGCTTGAATAATGTCTTGATGCCAAAATATACAAGCCTGACGAATCCTATAGTGGATGAAACGCAGAATATTCAGTGTAGCTTAATCGCCATATATATTTTATAAATTACTAACTAGCTCTACCTACGTATTGAGCACTTTTGAAGTAAATACTTAAAGTTTACGCATAAATCTATACTTTCGTATATTAAATTTATGTGAGTAAATGAAGTATATATATATATATATATACACACACACACACACACACATACAGTTGCCTGTCTAGCCACATGATGAGCTGTGAAACAGCAATGTATGTGGATGACTATATATATATATATATATATACATACATACACTCATTGGTAAAATGCTAGACTACTGATAGTGTTGTTGTGAGTTTGATCCTTGTTGACAGTTGATCCATGCTGATGACAGGTTAGACCCAAAATTATTTCAAATTATCGATACTTATCAAAGACATTCCGATACAAAACCTATCTAATAACACTGTCAGACACATAAAGTACATTTGTGTAAAATGTCATAAAAATCGACTCAGTTATTTTCGAGTCCATAGGGAACAAATTCACACACACACACAAAGTTCCTTTTATATAATAGTAAAGATAGAGATCATTCACTCGTTAAAATTGTCCGTGTGCATGATTGATGCAATGGATACGGTTATGGACTATGAAATCAGTTCTTTTATGATAGATTTATGCATTAATACTCTTGGGGAAAAATATGAACCAACAATTTCTTTCTACCTGTGCATAAAATAATAGCATCGCTCTCCATTTAGTCCAAGAAAAATAACTATTATTTTTTTTAGGTGTACCTAACAATAGCCAATAGAAAAAAACAAAAGAAACAAAACCGAGATCGTGATGACTTTCCCAACCTGAGGAAAGAGAGGTACCTTGGCGTGTGTGTGTGTGTGTGTGTGTGTGTGTGTGTGTAGAATGGTGATGTAAAAGATAAAAACAACAGGAAAAAAAAAAAAGATATTGAATGCATGTGTGGGGATGGGAAGGAGACAGAAAGTCATTCTTTTTTTATGAAATAAAAATCATCTAACTTTCCTACCTCCCATTATTAAACATTTGAAATATTAGCCTCCACGGTAAAATTAACATTTTCAGTTTTCAGAGAAAACTATTAGGAAGATGAGAAAAGGAAGGCAAGAAGAAGAAGGAGAGAGAGAGAGAGAGAGAGAGAGAGAGAGAGAGAGAGAGAGAGAGAGAGAGAGAGAGAGAAAAGGACATGTAAAATGAAGCAAAGAAAACGAAATAAAACCCAGCCAAATAGCAACATAAAAATAAGATACTAAGAATCTAGGGATTTGGAAAAAAAAAAATCAACTTTTTTTTTGTAAAAAAAAAAAAAAAACAAAAAAAAAAAAACGAAAAAGCAGAGGGCCATGAAAGGCTTTAAGCGATTGAAGGCAGAAATCCGCCTTTACTAGATTACAAAAGAAGCAGAATTCCAGTAAAACGTGGAGAACTGGTGACCTGAGCAAATGCTTAAAATTCAATCAAGGGTTATGCTTAGCTTTCCAATGAATGGAAACATAATAGAATCAAAATAATTTGAACCTTGCTGGCTGAATCAATACCCTTAATAATTATCATGCAACTGACCTACACCTCCAACGTAACTATACATTTTTTTTACAAACTAATACATAACACATAATACATAACACATAACAACATAATACATAACACATAACAACATAATACATAACACATAACAACATAACACATAACAACATAATACATAACAACATAATACATAACACATAACAACATAACACATAACAACATAACACATAACAACATAATACATAACAACATAATACATAACACATAATACATAACACATAACAACATAATACATAACAACATAATACATAACACATAATACATAACACATAACAACATAACACATAACAACATAATACATAACACATAATACATAACACATAACAACATAACACATAACAACATAATACATAACACATAACACATAACATAATACATAACAACATAATACATAACACATAACAACATAATACATAACAACATAATACATAACACATAATACATAACACATAATACATAACACATAATACATAGATAATATCAAAACCAAACCAGAAGAATACTATACTACAATTCTGAATTTTTTAGATAAGATGTGAATGATTAATCAGACTATTATTCTCATCTTGTGTGTTGTTAGCACAACGTTTCGGTCGCTGCAACCTGCAACTTTCTTCGGGTGTTGAAAACATGCTTCTTTTTCTCTACAAAGAAAAAGAGGGTTGGCTTTGCACTGAGTCATAGGAAAGCCTCTAAAAAATATCTTAGTGACCCCTGAAGGTTGAACCTTCTTGATGATCTACGGCCCCCCTCCCAAAAAAAATCCATGATTCGAATTCTTGTAATGCAGAGCCAACCGTCTTTTCCTCAGTAGAGAAAAAGAAGCAGGTTTTCAACACTCGAAGAAGGTCGCAGCGAGTGAAACGTTGTGCTTATAACGCCCAAGAATGAGAATCATAGTCCGATTAATCAAGATAACACAAACAATACTATAGTAATTGATGAGATCTCTAGTTTCATTTTACTTCAGTTGAAGTTCTCAGAAATCAGTGGGTGGGGGGGGGGTCTACCTATTTGATCTCTGTAAGAGCCACAGAAATATTCGAATGTTCTATTAAAGTTCTTCACTAATTCGGTGTTTGATGGACAAAAAAGTTGAGAGCATAATTTCCCTCTCCCCTTTCAATATCTTTCTTTTGGGTCTCTTAGTTTTACTGGATTCCAGGGCAAGAGTTTATCTAGTTTGGTGGAGTATCCAGCTTCGTGTTGCTACTTAAGGTAACATCACTTGGGGAAGGTGTACCATTCCTTGAAAAGGCCAGTGTGGGTTAGCCATACCAAAGAGATATTATTTGGTCAACGAATAAAATGTGATTTGAATATTTGGTCAGGGTTTACTTCTAGGCAAAAGTATCCTCATGCCGGGTAGTCTTATCAAACCCCTTTAGAGAAAGACCTTGAACACTTGGAGATAATACCCAGTAAGCGTTCAAGTTCACTCAAAGTCCGAATGAAAACTGATATGTATAAAGAGAATTCTAATATTTGGTGCTTCTGTATAAGTCAAACGAAAAAAATATATTGAATTTCTGGTGAAACAAACGGTACCTACGAAATTATCAGGTCTCAAATAGTAACATATCAAAAAATTAGGAAAAAAACGATAAAGTAGAAAAATAATTATCAACGAAAAACTTTCCGATAAAGTTTATATGAAGGATAATCTGGTCCGACATTTCGAATTACGTTCGTCACGCGACATAAACAGAACTTGATTATCTCCCCTGTCAAGTTATCTCCTTTTTAGTAAGCGTAATATAGTGATTTCATTTCCTTCCACAAATTTATTTTTTTCGTTAATAATTATTTTTCTACCTTACGTTATTCATAATTTTTGGATATGTTTCTATTTGAGACCTGACAACTACATAGGTACCATTTGCTTCGCTTGACATTCAATATATTTTTCATTTGTATAATATAGAAGCGTTTAACTTTCTGCTCTGAAGACAATAAAGTTATTTAATTTTTTGGTCATCTGTAATATTTGGCACAATCACGTTGACACAACGGTTCTTGCTGGATCACTGAAGTTAAGCAACATTAAACCTGGTCAGTACTAAATGGGTGACCATTTGGGACTCGACTTATTTCGGCATTGTTTCCAGTCGTCCTGGTCCTTGCCACTGGACTCAAACAGTGCCGATTCAGGAGAGGTGTGGTTTGGGATTGCGCAACCCTTGCCTCGCAATTACATGCGCAGATGCCCCTGCATCCTTTTTCTTTCAAAACTGAACAGAGGCATCGAATATTGGGTCAAAATTATAACGAAGAACCACATATAACCCTCTCTGATGACTTTAGCATATAATTGATATTTCCAATTTGCCTGTGTATCTGAGCAGAGACAGACTGCCAAGAATAATCTCAATTATTTTCGGTAATATGAAAGTAAAAAAAAAATGATGATGAGGTAGAAACTCTTACCCCTCCCACATGCAACAAAACAATAACAAGAAAACAGTACCTACTACGTTCTCCACTAAATTGATACGTTCTTGATAGAATTTTTATCTTTTAAGGAAAAAAACAAAACATCCAAGTCTTATTTATATTGAGACATAAGCAGGAAAACCTGGCATTGCCCAGGACTGAATGAGAAATCATAATGCCCTTTTACATGTAACTCATAACTAGGGCTAGGACAACAGCATATTCTTTTCATTGTTTTGACTCTCGAGTGTGTATCCATTGATATCTTATATGCTTTTATATAGAGTGATGTCGTTCTTGGTTGATTAACTTTATATCCAGCTGTGTCGGATATATACTCGAGAGTCAAAACAATGATAAAAATATTCTGTTTTTAAATCTCTACTCATAACATATTGAAACGTTGTACACCTTCTTTTAACAGTGTCGTTATATTTTAACGGACCCCAACACGTTGTAGACTGTCGCAGGGAAACAAAAGAAAGAAAAAAAAACTCAACGCACTTTCTCTCTCTCTTTTTTTTTTTTTTTTTTAAACAAAAAGCCTTTATATCCGGTATTTCCCACAATGCATTTTTTTTCTAAATATTTAAACAGTTTTTTTTTTTTTTTTTCCCTTTCAGGGCGTGCATGACTTTTCGTTCCTACAGTGATGACACCCACGTGTCTCGAACATGTGTTTTTCTCATCACGTATTGAACCCCTACTTTCTTGAGTCTTAAATATGTGCTTCTCTGAACACACCTCGAACACCACTCCTCCGGACACGTGTGTCCTTTTTATCTCTGCTGTGACGTCACATTGCACACTGGCTATGTCATTTGTATATAGCTGCTGCTGCTATTAACCCAGTAGCAGCAGCTCTGTTACATATGTTACCTTTTTTTAAATTGTTATTTTTGATATTTTATAATATTCAACTTTTTGCAAGAAGAACAAGGAGATATTTAAGTAAGAAATAGAGTAAAGAAAACACCAATTTAAATAAATTTCGGTAAATTTACGATCTTTAACCCGAACCCAAAGCACGGCCAGTATTTCCCAGGAACCAACGAGGATCTCCTATTTACTCTTAAAAGCCCTGAATCACTTTATATTTTTCATATCATTTGAAATATTTGGACTACTGTTCCCATCCTCAGTTTTATTTTCATGTTTCGGTCATTGTAACCTCTGACTTTCAGGTGTATATTGTCGAACCTGGGAATCTTTCTGTTGAACTCTGGAACCTTCATGAAATTTTGAACAGAACACTTTATTTAATCCATGGGGGTAGCATGCTCTTGTTCCATCAGCTATAACTGGGTACAAGTTCTAACTAAGTAATTTGCAAACGAGAGCATGCCGGATTAAATAAAGGGCTTTCCTTGCAGATTCCGAAGCATGCGAGTAAGATTCCTAAATTCGACAAGATACACTTGAAGAAATTCCGTGCAGATTCCCAGATTTTAAAGAAAGATTCCCAAAGTTCGATAGAAAGATTTCCAAGTTTGATGGTAAGATTTCCGAATTCGACAAGATACAGCGGAAGAAAGTCAGAGGTTACATCGACCAAAATATTGTGAAAATAACTCAAAATGAAAATGGTAACATGAATAATCCAAACAATACAAATTATCAATCCTCACCTAAAAAATTCAGAATAATAGTTTCTATTCTTATTTCTTAATTTCTATAATTTTTAAGTTGCATAAAAAAAATAGCATATTATATTTTCTTTTTTATGGACGTCAAGTGTGAATGCAGACCTCACAGTTATGTTATATATGGATTTTTGGTCAAAGTATGTTTGGTAATGTACATTAAAAATATATATATGATTATTGGGATCTACCTCCCAAACCTTAGGAGTTTAGGGACAGACAAGCAAGAACTATATTTTTATTCATTTTAAAATAAACTAATAGATATAAAGAGATTATTAGTAAATAAAAATGTAAATATATAAATACAATATTAATAACAAACAAGATGGGTGATAAGTATGTATACTGGATTCATCCTAAGCATATAAATGCAGTAAATTTGAAAATAATAAATTAGTTTCCTTTTTGGAGACAAGGATGAATGACGCAGATAAGGGGAAAAAAATTTTTTTTTTTTTTGACGTCATGAATATATATTAGCCTAATTTATCTGGAGCAAAAAAAAAAAAAATAGATCCAATATCCAGAAATTTTTTTGTTCTTTTGTCTAAAGAAGGTGATGTTTGATCAGCACTGCTGGAGAGCCATGATTTAATATACTGTTTTGTTTTTAAATCCCTGAAAGTGTTTCATAGTAAACAACTGCTAAGGACTATTGTGAGTTCAAGAAAGCAAGTTTATTCAGCGATTGCAGGAAACTTCCTGACAATTTAAGTTTCCACGGAATATATGGAAGCCCAAAATTTCAGCCAGTGGAAAGACTGTGAAAATGACGCCATGTAATAAAAAGGGAGGAAAGGGAGTGCTAGTTTTCATTTTTCCTCCAGACGTGCATCCGTACATTCCTATCCTGAAAGTTTGTATAATTTTTATCACTTTCAATTTAATTATTTTTCTATGTTCCTGTTTTTAAATTAATTTTTTAAAAAATTATTGTTCAATATTATATAAAAATTATGTTACGCAGAAAGTTTCACATTTATTCAAGCGAGGAAAATATTAAAATCTTACATATAAAAATTATGCAAAACCTATTATTTAAAAAAAAAAAAAAGTAAAAATATTTTTTGCTATAATAATTTTTTGTGTGAAAATATTAAATAAACAATGCTTAATTCAATGATAATATCGGTAGTTCAAGAAATTCATTTTTCTTCGAGTTGTATTAATACAGACTTTAGGGGCTTTTATTGCAATATTCCTGTAAAAATTAAACAATTTTTTTTGGTTATATTTTACGATGCTTTATTTTTATAAAAAAAAAAGTAAAAATAAATTTCATCAATTTTTTTTTACTACTGTAAACCATAACTTTACTAAAGGTATTTTTTGTTTAAACAAAATACATTTTCGCTAAAATTTAAATAAAAATAATGGGTTCAATATATTTCGTTATCATTATTTGATAAATACTGAAAATTTAATTAAAATTGGTTAATTTCCTGATTTTTGGTGAATTTTTTGGTGAAGGGAGGGGGTCAAAATGTTTATTCATTTTGAGCATCGGCATTCACTTTGTACGTACCTATCTACTGTATAGATATATTTGGAAGAGGAGAGAGACAGAATGAGCACCTTCTGTTTTCTGTTACCTCTGGTGTAAACCCTGGTTGCTTTATTAAAAAATAATAATATCCATTTTAGTTTGCAGTTTCCAAAAATTCGGTTTACACTTCATTGGAAGCGTGAAGGTTCTCGAAAATTTCCTACAGAATATATTTAAAAAAATTTTTTTTTTTTTTTTTTAAATATAGAAATTGGGATTTTCTTCGTTTCTAAGATCGTCCAATAAACTCAGTACGAAATTCCAAGTTGCACGTTTATTTGGTCCATGGTGACATTAAGAGAACAAATATTAGAATATTTTTATTTTTATTTTTTTACATAGGCATCACCACATTATCAAGGCCCAGAGGCCACTCAAGGATAAGGGTTAAAGAGTGTACAGTAGAAGTAGAGTATTTTTATTTGACCATAACCAGCCTGGGGTCATACTGAATCAGCATATGTAAAGTTTGTAAATGTATCTTTGTAATTTCTGACTTTTATCCGGAAAAATACAGACAGGCAGAAATACGATTTCCCTGCATATAATGGATAGCTAATGCAGCAGCAACGAATGACTGCATAGTGTGAAAGATGCCATGCCGTTTAAAGAAACAAATATAACAATATCCAAATAGAGTGGACATAACAATTTTTTCTTACTGATTGTTAAATAAAAACACAAACTGAATTGAACGCAGAATTAATTTTAAAATGATTGCAAATGGCATTTTTACAAACACAAATAGAAAAGAAAAATCTTTTGAACTAAAAATGTGTAATTTAGAAAAAACAAAAAAAGCAAATAAGAAGAAAAAAGTTGTTGTCACTGTAATGAAACAGCATTTGATTAACATTAACAGTTATTACAAAATGTTTGCCTTTTTGAATAGTACTGCCATATGAATTCTGTTCAACGTTTTTTTTTTTTTTTTTTTTTTTAAATTCATTTCAATATTAATGAAATTGCCTGCTCACTTTGTGTGTGTCTGTACGGATTTCTTTTTTTGCAACTATGCAAGATTTATTATTTTTTTATGGTTTACTAATAATCAGATATTTAATGAAATAATAAAAAAAATGCAGTGTCTGCTATTGAATTTTTAAAACGCCCTTAAATATTTTTGATCACTTAATATCAAAAACAAAACAAAAAAAAAAAAAAAAACCAGCTCAAAAGTAGCCATTGTTTTAATTGTTTTTTTTTTTTTTTTTGTTTTTCGAAAAAAGTAGACAGTAAAAATTGGATTTACTTTCGGTAGCCTTGTAACTCTTCACTTATTTTGTCTATGAGCGATTGTTTCCGACAATGGAGGGATGAGGAAGATTGTTATTTTCTAGATATCACTTATCATTGGCTAGCTTTTGACCATGACATATTTTTTTTAACACCTTACATTATGTGGCTTCATGCTTTGTCTATATATATATATATATATATATATATATATATATATATATATATATATATATATGTACTAGCAAAAGTACCAGTCGTTGACTGGGTTCAAAAACAGCCTACAGAAAATGGACTCTGATTTATGAAAGTATGATAGGTTATGAAAAGGAAGGGTTGTAAAGAGATAGCTTCGAATTCAGGGGTATCAAAACCAAAGAAAAATATGATGAAAGTAAAAATAAAATAGATAAGCCTCATAATTTATTATAACACACCTGTTCACACTGAAACACTTATCACAATATACTGTGGATCTATATTAAAAAAAAAACGAGTTAAACTTTGTGACATATTTCCATTCTATGGAGGTCAGGCGCGAACGAACACCCCATAATTTTATTATACCATATTTCTTCAAACTGAAACATAATTATCAAAGTATACTTACGCAGATAGATATGAAAGTCTTTATTAAAGTTTGTGCCTATTTCCATTCCAGGGAGGCCAGGCGCACCGCAGACCGCACAATTTTATTATACAATCCCTATTTAAGTTAAAACATACTTATCAAAGTATTATTATTTACATCTATATCAAAAACACTTGTAAACGTTTTTTTTTTTTTTTAAATTTTAAAATTTTTTATTTCCATACTTTGCGGACCAGGCGCGAACGCAAACCCCACAATTTTAATGAACCACTATTCTGCCAGATCAAACATACCCATTCCTGTGTCTCGATACATCTTCTATCATCATATGTAATCAGTTTTTTCAAATAGTCAACCATATAGGAGCCTATTCGTGACCAGACACACACATTTAGCTTTATATATATATATTACTTCATTTATTCACATAAATTTAATATACGAAAGTATAGATTTATGCGTAAACTTTAAGTATTTACTTAAAAAGTGCTCAATACGTAGGTAGAGCTAGTTAGTAATTTATAAAATATATATGGCGATTAAGCTACACTGAATATTCTGCGTTTCATCCAACTATAGGATTCGTCAGGCTTATGCGCATAAGCCTGACGAATCCTATAGTTGGATGAAACGCAGAATATTCAGTGTAGCGTAATCGCCATATATATTTTATAAATTACTATATATATATATATATATATATATATATATATATATATACTATTATATAAAAATCACTTTGTGTGTTTTCCTTCTTCATAGCTTCCAAAACGGTTGAGCCTATCTTTTGCAAATTTCACACAATGATAATTTATGTTTCTGGCAGTGTTCTTAGGCATATTTTGTACAGTAATTCATCCGATAAGTATCGAAAACTTAAAAAAAAAAAAAAAAAAAAAAAAATCCGATCTCATCTTCTCTCATGGATAAATTATTCCCCTGTAAAAATTCTTTTTATGTTACACTGATGTAACCTTGGCCGGTGTAATAACACGGAATTTTAAAATGAACCCTTTATTTAATCCATAAGAGAAGAGGGTAGCTTACCTTTCGTTCCATTAACTACGTCTGAGTAGAAATATATATATATATATATATATATATATATATATATATATATATATTTCTCTCAAACCTCTGGCCTTGATGGAAGGGAGACTAAAACTTGTGCTATGGTTTCAAATGATCTGAAATAACAGCAAAGGGAGACTTGATTCCAAATATTTCTCATATGTTTATATCTCCTCTCTTTTGGAAATAGAGTACTATCATAAATATATCGAGTATCAAATAATCCTTATATACTGTGAAATTTACTTTATGTATGAAAACAAAAGAGTGGAGATATAGCATATGAGAAATATTCGGAATCAAATCTCTTCTTGCTGTTATTTCAGATCATTTAAAACTTCAGCAGTAAGTTTTAGTCTCCCTTATATGAATGCCAGAGGTTTTGGGAAAATATCATCAGATATTTTGTAATTCATATGCAAAACGAGGAAAATAAATAACAATGATTGAAATATTGGTAAAGATGCAGTATTCTTTCCACCCACAAAAAATACCTTTAAATTACCACTATATCCTTGGTTCTATGAGCCGAAACTACATGAAAATTTGCAGGCTTTTTGAAAATTATAATATTCTATGGTTTAAATTTTGTGTCAATTGGTAAAAAAGAATCTATATTTTCAAACCAATAAAATATGCCCAAATTTGTTTACATTTGTATATATAGTGCCCTGGCAAACAAGCCTTAGTTTTGCTGCTTCGGTTGTCTCCCCTGTGGCCGTGCTAAACTACTAATAAATAAATATAGTAGCAGGCTGCCCGGCATTGCGGGGTCATAAAATATGCTTAAAGATGATATTTTGATTAATGCAGATTTTGGATTTTGGATTTTTTATTATACTAGCGGGGGGTACCCGGCGTTGCCCGGGTGTTTGGAGGTGTGCATGGTTTAGGGTAAATCAAAACTCCTGAGGGGGTGGGTTTAAAATAAAATAAACAAAGTTTTGGTAGGTAAGTATGAGGATCGAACCCGAACTCTTAAGGCAAAGTTGGAAATTAAAGTGTGAAAAAAAAAACCCTGCGACGTTAACCATTGGGCCACCGCGAAATACTAATGGAGACACGTTTGAATTTATTTATTTAAGTATTAAAAACAGAATTGACATGTGGCCGCAATAAAAGTTAACTCTACTGCTTCTATTTGACCTCATTAATGAGGTCAAATAGAAGTCGCGCACTTAACTTTTGCTGTAGGGCAGTTTTTGGGTTTGTTTACCCAACTTTGACTGCCTTCCCCCCAAGATGTTGGGGAGGGGGAAACCAGCTCCCCATTGTCCAGATTGAATAGCAATTGTCTGATATAAGGAGTTTGGCCCCACATTGATCAAAGCTGATTGCTTCTGGGCGTTTCCGGTGCGAATGCCAGGAACGGAGCCTTAGCTTTGAATTAGTTTCGGTTTTATACAAAAAAGCTGAACGAACACAAGACTGGCTGAAATAGCAAGAATTTTTTAAAAATCGACGTAAATAAATCTAGAGGCGACCTGCGTTCCCAAATTGTAGATATTATTATCTAGGGGGTATATAAACACTTCTAAGCGATTGTAACCCCCCCCCCCGGGACCGTTGGCAAAAAAAAGCCTTTGTGAGACATACATAAAATGATCTCACACATTTTGTCTTTTATATATATATAGAAGATTATATTGGACCCAATATAGAGTAATGTTTAAAAAAAAAAAAAAAAAAAAAAAAAAAAAAAAAAAAAAAAGAAGAAAATGACCCATGCACCACCACTGAGAATCGAAACGAAAACGTTTAGCTTATGATTTACTTTTTGCGTTGCCGTTAATGCCTGAGCTATGAAGACAACCTTCCATTTTTTGTTTTAATTTTCCCACTTTTTTTTTTACCGATTTTCCTGGTGCCTCTTTTCCGATACCAAAACGATTCTTTTAATTGTCTTTTTTTTTTCTTTTGATTTTGTTTAAAGCAAAATCTTCCATTGCTGGTAATAATGATAAAATAATAAATATTTATTGATTTTAAAAATACCAATAGAGCTAAAATCGATAGATCATCCTCCACAAGTGTAATTTTACGTTTAGGAAAATATCTGCACATTTTACATGTATTTTTTTTTTTTTTTTTTTTTTCGTGGAAAATAACAACTCTATAGTTAAATATTTAGAGATTTATAAAGAATCGGAATCGGTAATTGTATCGGTATCGGAAAAAATATTGGAATAGTCCCAACACTAATATATATATATATATATATATATATATATATATATATATGATTAACCCTCGCGTCGACTTCAAGGTATGAATTCTGCCATAACTTAAGTCGCTCAGAAATCAACACAGATGATTTGTTTATAGTGGTGAAGGCTTTGTGCAGGACCAACCACACTCTTTGGTATTACTGCTAATCTTTGTTGTTGCAATGGTTGCTACAAGACAGAGCATACAGTAGACTTCAAGGTTTTACATAAGTTTTTCCTTCTCCTAGATGCAGGTCTTAACGAAGACTGGGAGTGCATCTCTCGCAGCGAATTAAACATGCCTTCAGATACCAACCTAGAAATTTTTACGTCTCGGCATGGTATATATAGTGCCTAGCCTTCTCAAATGGTCACCCATCTGGTACTGGCTAGGCTCATTGTTTCTTAACTTTGGTGAATCGATGTGTCAACCTGATTAATGCCACATGTATATATAGAGAGAGAAAGTGAGAGATAAAAAAAAAAAGGAACAAAGTTATATATCCATCAACGTTTCGTCTTTATTGTAAGACTTCTTCTGGATGAATAAATCGAAAAAAATAAAAATTTTCGTTCTGAAATAAAACAAAGTCATACTTTTCACAACACATATATTTTCGAATATTGTACTGGTATTTTATTTTCTTTAATTTATTCATCTAGAAGAAGTCTTACAATAAAGATGAAACGTTAATGGCCATATAACTTGGTTTGTTCCTTTTTCATCTATCTCGTCAGAATACTATTTCTATTATTTTCAACACACACACACACACACCCCTAAAACAAAAAAAACAGTAGTATGTAGTTATTTTAGAAGATTCTTATATGCATTTAAAATCCGAAACTTTGTAAACATCGTAACAAACGTTTCTTTTTAGTTATTAAAAATCATTATCAATTTAGGTGCTTAATTCAGATTTGCACTTTATAGCAATAAACAAAAATGGAGAAAAACTTTTATCGTGTACCTACTCGTTACGGAATGAAAATGGTATATTCCAAAAATCACAAAAAATTGATCAAGTAGTCCCCCCCCCACCGATAAGTGAAGGCTAAGCCATTTTAATATTTTTCAAATTTTGTTTTTAACTTAAATATAAAAAATATGACTCTTCTAGAAAAATGATTTTATTATTTGAAAATTTTATGATCTAAAAAAAAAAAAAAAAAAAAAAATGAATAAATAAAATACACTACGTTAATAAATTATTCAGTTTTAAATCATACGTTTCGGTTGTTTTTCAAACATTATTCCAAAACAAAAAATTTTTTTTTAATGAAAGTCAATTGTCTGCTCTTGATTCCTTCGTGGACGCTGTCCCCTCCCCCATCCCGCCCTTGCATTGATACAGAATAAAATTTGATTGTAATAAAAACAAAAAACAAAACAAAAACTACTTGATCAAATTACGTGATTTTTGGTATATTTCATCTTCGTTCCGTGATTGATACGTACATGTTACAAACTTTTCCGTATTTTATTTAATTTTAATTGCAGCCATAAGTGCCAATTTGAATAAGCACTCAAATTTATTTAACAGTAACTAACTTGTATTAATCATGTTGTCCGGATAAAAGTTGAGTATTTGGAGAAAAAGTGTATATATATATATATATATATATATATATATATATATATATATATATATATATATATATATAGTCATGTTTACAAATGTTTTGTTAAATAGCATACTTCTTAAAAATTTCTAATTTTCGCTTATATTTCCGGTTAAATAAATAAAAACAAACAATTCAATGTGTATTTATCAAAGTTACGTATAGACGAGAAACATCTCGTCTGAGTTTTTACTAATACAGAGATTAAAGGAAAGTTGTTTTTTCTTTTTGCTTTTTTTTTTTTTCACGATGCACAGATTTTATTTAGTTACTATTCCTTCATCTATAAATATTGAATGATATAAAAATAGAAAAAAAAAAAAAAAAAAGTAACAGAAGGGATATGCTAAAGATGGCGCCTCTTCCGCCCACCACCCGAATTGGTGCTTCTTTTTGGAAAACATACCAGATGACACGAGAGACCAAGTACCATTCTACTAATTCCTTCTTTAAGTCTTCTCGGCAGTTACTAAGCAGCGGCTGTACTAATAGTTATAGTAAGCATGCAGCAACTAAAAGCAGTTTTTTTTTTTTTTTTTTTTTTTACTGATGGAAATTGGTAGACTAAAGCAACATTTGATTTTAAATTTCCTATACATTCTTGCTTCTGATGAATGGTAATTTAAAGTAAATTAAACAAGATTATATATATATATATATATATATATATATATATATATATACACCACACGAATATACACATGCTGCAGTTGCTGCACTTCTATTTCTTGTTCTCTTTCTGTGGAGGAGAAATCCTTCACGACTGAGACAATTTTTATTTTTGTACCTTTTCTCCACGTTAAAAAACGACCCTGGTGTCTAACTCTGTCCCGTGGGGAGGCATAGTAAATAGGTACACATGGATAATGAACACACACACACACACACACACACACACACACACACACACACACACACAAACATATATATAATATGAATACACATATACATGGACACACACAGCCCTCGGATATAAATTTAAACTATAATAGAATAAAGTGTTAGCCCCAGGAAGGATCCCCTTGATCTCTTCAAACTAACTAAAGTAAAAAGAAGGGATATACATGTATACACATACATACAAGCAAATATATTATAAACAGTACACATCATTTACACACGTATTAAACATGCAGAAGCCACTTGGTTCATAAGAAACCACGGTTTTCAAATGCCGTTATAAAGTGTAGTCCTAATGTAGAGCTAAAACTATTGATTACTGTCATCGTTGAGAGAGAGAGAGAGAGAGAGAGAGAGAGAGAGAGAGAGAGAGAGAGAGAGAGAGAGAGATATGAATGACTAAAAGTACAAAGAATTCTATTGATAACCGCATTGCCCTCAACAGCTGCAAATTTCTACCTCCATCGCCTGACCAGTTGCTCCTCTCCAATAACCAACCCTATTCACCCATGAAAAAGGACAGAAATACGGTAATGCAGAAATTCTTGGGGGGGGGGATTCGAAAATCAAGCAAAATCCATTTATTAAAAAGGATGGCAAAGGAAATTTTAAAGAATAATTTCAGGATAGACCCCCCCCCCCGCGCCCCATATTTGACAGGTGAGAACACAAATCGTTAGTATATTACATTTTTTTTTTTTTTTTTTTTTATAAATATTATTCCGACCAAATATATCAAAGGAGATTACAAATTGCATTGTTATGATGACTGGATTTATGCATTCATGACCTAAAACTTATCTGTTTGTTGCCAGTATTGACGGTGTGAGACTAAAAAGGCAACTCCTGTCATGGACGTGCATCAGAAGCAGAGATGTGTCATTGAATTCCTCCAAGTAGAAAAAAATTGAACCTATTAACATTCACTGTTAAACGTTCGCAAAGCCAATGCAGTTGATATCAGCATAGTTAGATTTTTTTTTTTTCTTCAATTTCGGAGTGGTGACAGAGATGTGAGTAAGGCTGCGCTATGAACTTTTACGATCGAGGCATCAAAAGAGGCATAGCATGGTGGTGACTATGTAGAAAAATAAATTCTGGAGCACAAAAGGTAGCTCGTTTTAATAGTTCCACTTCCGTCTTCGTAGCTCTTCAATGTTTTAGTTTTAGTAGTCAAAATAATAGGAGGCCTTACTTTTGGAATGGCTCTCGTAAGCTTGAAGAGAAAGAAGAAAATCTTAGATTCACTGATTTAATCATTTATTTGGTTTTAAGAAATGTGGAATTTTTTTTTTTTTTTTTAACCCACTTTCGCCCCCAAAAAGAGAGATGGGTGATTTGTTAAGTTAATTATAAATCACGGCTAATTAGAATAATCAAAACCAGATTTATTTTCAAACATAACTCAACTCTAGAACTAAGTTATATTTCAACATATATTTTGTGATATATATCACACACTTTTTATTTGTTTTACATAGGCATTTATAATGGCGACATAAATGCTTATGTAAAACAAATAAAAGATATATCTTGCCGTACATCTGGTATTGAGCACTTTTTTTTAATTCGGTTAAGAATTTATTGGTTGCTTCACCTCTGGAAAATATTAACTTTGAATAAGAATGTATATTATATATAAACTGTTATTATCCACTGACACGTGTTTTGTCGTCTACGACTCATCAGTGGTTGAATCTAGCGAGATTGGAAATCGGGACCCCACGGAAAGAAACGTAGATCTCTATCACTAAGCTATCTCGCAGGACTGCTTGAATGTCTCGCATTTTATGTAGATGTTATTTGTTTTTGCGATACTTTTTTGAATGAATTATAAAAAAGTGCATTTTTACCTAAATGCGAGTTGGGAATAAAATCCATTTGGGGGTACCAAATTGGTCAAAGGGAAAATTATTCCCAACTCGCATTTAGGTAAAAATGCACTTTTGTATAATTCATTCAAAAAAGTATCACAAAAACAAATATATATCTATATATATATATAAATTTTCTTTAAGTTTTTCGTTAGAAAATTACTTTGCTAAGTTAATTATTTTCCTGCAAAAATCGCAAAATCAATTTGCCTTCACAAGTTCACAATAGTCCCATCATTTCGGGGGCCATCAATTATTTACCATGAAACACTGTTTTGGGAATTTAAATACAAAACAGTATATTAAATCATGGCTCCTCAGTTGTGTTAATATATATATGTACTAGCAATCGGTGCCCGGCGTTGCCCAGGTGTTTTGAGGTTAATGCTGAGAAAAAAAAAAAGGGTCAATTTTTTAAAACTTTGACCCCTATTATGACCTTTTAACATTTATTGTTTAGGGATCAAGTAAAGTTAATAAGTTAGATCCATGTCCAAGGAATCTATATCTAAAATATCACGTGTTTACTGTTTAGACCCAAAATTGTAGGAGGAGTTTGGTAGAGTTCTCAAAGGTCAAATCGTTGAATATATTAAATATTATTTTTTAAAGCAGTTTGGCCTTCAAAATTTCTGTTTGGCCTTTTTCTTCACCGATGAAATCTGGAGACGCAACGGGAATTTTCGGCAAAAAAATGTTGTTACTATGCACATCTTTGTGGCAAAATTTCAGGAAAAACTAATGGATGGTTATCTCGCAATAGTCCGGACAATTCGCTAAATTATCTCGTCAAAACCTTAAATCTCGAATTTTTGTGCATTTTTTTTTTTTTGGAGGGGGGGCTAATTTGGCATAATAGTGTCCATTTAATAGTATTATCTTGAAAAAATAAAAAAATAAGGAAAATTACCAAAAACAAACAAACAAGAACAACAAAAGTGTGCGGTATTTTTAAAAGTTTTATTGCGTTGTTTTTATTTGCTTCTTTTATTTCATCGGTGAAGAAAATGGCCAAACAGAAATTTTGAAGGCCAAACTGCTTTAAAAAATGGCCAAATTCGCGAAATTTGGCCTCGCTATAAAAAAAAAGGGGGAAATCCCCCTACTTGAACTTTCTGTTTAATTTCGCTTGTAGCGTTGAGTTTTTTCTTTTTTCGCTATAAAAAAATAACTACTTGATGAAATTACGTGATTTTTTCTGTAGGAAAACTTTATCCCATGACGAGTACGTACAATATATTTTTTTAAAAAATATTTCCATTTTTTAATGTCAATGGAAAACTGCACACGTACCCAAACCCGAAATGTAAAGACCACGAGTGAACGCGGGTTTTTTTTTTTTTTAGTTTAGTTTCATAATGACGGCCGTGATGTCGGAGGTTCGATTGTTAGATTGTAAGTTAGTTTCGTATCTTTGTAATTTGTAAATCGCAAGTTAGGAAAAAATTAAACCCTTCCAAGATGGACAATAAATAAAGCCATAATATTTTATGGTATCGTTAAAAGCCTACGAACCATAGTTTTTTAGGAGATGTGATTATTGGATTAACCAATCAGAAATCGTCTGTGGCACACACATCTCTGTTTTTATAGATATATAGAAGATAGATAGAAGATATATATATATATATATATATATATATATATATATATAGAGAGAGAGAGAGAGAGAGAGAGAGCTTCCTGGGCGGGTTTAAATCTCCCGATCGGCTGTAATAGTGTCACCCCTGCACTGATGATTTTTTTTTTTTTTTTTACATAGGCATCACCACATTATCAAGGCCCAGAGGCCACTCAAGGATAAGGGTTAAAGAGTGTACAGTAGAAATTGGACAATATAGTAATCATTAGTAATGAAAATTTGGTAAATTTGATAACTTATATGGAACGGCTCATCAAGAACTTATTTCCCGAAAGAAGGAAACACTAGTGTCTGTAGGCATTTAAAAATTATTATAGTCATCATTATGCAGGACTCTACATTGCGAAACGGTCGCATTTGCGAGTAATTTTTCAAAGTGACGACTAGAAATAATGAAACGCTTATTTTTTGGAGATTGTGTTTCTTTCACTGACAATTTTCCAAAGCTCACTATTGAGTGAAAAATATCTTTTCAACCTTTTTATTTTTTTTTAATAAAATGAACAAAGTTAAATTATTTAAACAATAAAAGTTTAATAGAAGAATACACTATTTTTTTTAAACAAAGGCTGTTTAAAAAACATCTGAAGAAATTAGAATGTTTATATCTTCAAGTATCAACATAAAATTTGTTGTATATTTAGAATTACACTTATTAAAAAAAAAAAAATACAGAAACAAACTTTATGTACATAATCATAACAGAACGAAGATGTCATATTCCAAAAATCATGAGGGTATGGCTAGTAACTTTTCTATTTTGGCTAGTAAACGAAAATCTTTAGTTGTCAAAGGTCAACTAAAGATACATTTGTCCATGGAGCCCTGTTATGTCAGCCCGTTTAAGAACTTATTGATTTTTTTTTTTTTTTTTGGCAATATGGAAATGTTCAATGACATAATGGTGGAATAAGCTAGGCAGATTCACCTTCATTAATACAATATATGTTTCGTTTTCTTATATTTTATACTTGCATCAGGTTCTTATTGCAGGGTCAGATGGAAGTTCCATGTATAATATTTCGGAAAAATTCCTTTCATCAGATATGTTTGACTTTAGACAATACCGTAAGAAAACTACATTAATCTCTTAATTTATATATATATATATATATATATATATATATATATCAGTGTGTGTGTGTGTGTGTAAATGTGCTTATCTAATTCAACAATTGAGATGACTTAAATAAAAAATTTTTGCTTACAATCTAGACATTTTATCATGATTCCTAATATTACTTTTGATCTACAAAATTGTCACTAAAAACCAATAAATTTCCTCCATAATATAATGCAGAGCAGTTTTTACATATACTTCAGCAACTTAAATACATTTTTTATTCACAAATTTATATATATATATATATATATATATATATATATATATATATATAACTTCATTTTTTCGAATTTTTTTCTCTCCTTTTTCAGTCGGATTACAATTCTTAACATCCTTTTAAATGGTAAGAGGTCAATCCATGTCAATGAAACCATAGTACATCGCTGAAATATATAATGGTTTTTAAATAAATAATCTGCATTTTAACTCCCATATTTGCGATCATGCAGCTTATTGATTTCTTTCGAACACACCCGATGCTCTATCTTTCTCTGTACATATATATTATACCAAGAAAATCAAAGTCATCTGATCTGGGTATCAAAGCTGATAATGTTCTCACACTGAGTGACTTAAAATCATCCCAAAATTCGTTATATAATTACTAAGATGTTGCAAATATTTAAAGGCTCTAAAAGCAGAATTATGTGTTGGTTCAATGCAGTGTAGTGAGATAATATATAATATAATAAAAATATTATATTACTAGCATTAATCGAATTATTGTTCTCCGCTTGAGTGTTATTTGTTTAATATTTCGGTCGGATTGCCCTTCAACCTTCATCAGGCATGTCGGTTGTTGTTTTGAAAAGAAAAGAGAAATGTTACTGGCTCCCTAGATATTTTTGTATTTCTGTGAGTCAGTCTCCACTTTTTGATCATTGCTTTGAATCTGTGAGAAAAAAAAAAAAGTCGGTTGAGAAAGGGGAGGCAACTCTAAGAAAGATTGACAGGAGGATCATCTCCCTCCTATCGCTGAAATTTTAAGGGTGTACAATTTTTTTTTTGTTTTTCTACAATTAGAGGCTTCCTAATGTTATTAAATTCCAGTGGAGATTGACTTACAGAAATACGAAAATATCTACGGAGCCAGTAACGTTTCTCTTTTCTTTTCCAAAAGAAACCTGATGAAGGTCGAAGGACAATCTGACCGAAACGTTGCACAAATAACACTCAAGATGGGAGCAATACAAGTAATATAAATAATCAGCCCTCATCTAAAAAATTCAGAACTTTACTTTATCAATTTTTAATTGCCTGAGAAATCAAATTGTTTCACTCATATATATATATATATATATATATATATATATATATATATATATATATATATATATATATATTTTTTTTTTTTTTTTTTTAAAGATAAACAGCATTACATGCCGATCAAACAGGGCAACATTCAAAATAAAAATTTCAAAAACATGATTATAAACTTTGAAATATAAGTTCAGTCAAAAAAAAAAAAAAATTCAGACTGGATAAACATTTGATATTTATAGCATGCAACAGCTGATCGAAACTCGTGCTGATCAATAATGGGCAAGAAATTTTAAAAACTGATTTTTTTTTTTTTTTTTTTTTTTACAAAGCGTATTAACTCATCATTTTGCATTTTTCATATAGAAACAGAAGCCTTATTTGTTAGTTTTAGTTGGTTGGTTGTTTTTGTTTTACAGTATATCAACCCTTTTTGGGCTATTTAATGCTGAATCCAAAGATTTTGAAGAAAAATTTTTTAATAGAATATATTTGTTGTTTTCAAGTAGGTTTCTATTTAATCCATAGTTGGGACCCTAACAGGTACTACCACTCTGGGTCAGAGTGGTCCTGGGAGCAATTGTAATGAAAGGGTGGCTCCAATCTCCCTAAAGCCCGCAAGCTGGGACCTCACCACTGGATATAGTTTAAGGTTATATCCAGGACCATGGTTTTAGTTGAGTGTATGTATGTATGTATGTATGTATGTAAGTGGCATTTAGCCTAGGCGGGTTAAACAGGCTTCCTCCAAAGGAGGAAATGTTAAGGGATATTAAATTTACAAGTTGTCCCCTGTTTCATGTATATTCGGATTAGGAGAGATGACGCTGTTAGGTTTTGCAGTTCTTGTAGCGAGGTGTCGACATCTTCCTACATATATCACCTGGTACTCCCAAATAGTCACCCATCTGGCACTGACCAGATTCAACGTGGCTTAACTTGAGTGACCTTTCAAGAATTGATGCGTCAACGTGGTTGAGTACTAGATAATATATAAACTTGATGACAAATGTGTGTTTGCATGTGTGTAAATATTTAATCGATAAACTCTTAAACTATTACTCACACAACACTGTAAATAACAGGAAATCGTAATCATACACCAACGATGGTTTATAACGAGTAAAATCTTTGTTTGGATGGATGAATAACGCGTACAAACATTTACTGACAAGTTGAAGTGAAAAATGTTTATTTCAACTTGCCGACATATTTCTCACATGCCCAAATTCAATTCAGTCCTTTATGTCGTTTAATATTAAGCTTTTCTTGCTTATCTCTCACTAGCTACATCGGTAGGGAATTTGGCAGGAGTATTAAATGTTTTGGTTTCAATTCTAGCTGAGGGCACCTAAGTCTTTTTTTTTTTTTTTTTTTTTTTTTTTTTTTTACTTTTCAAATCAATACTATATATTAGGTACAATATAATATTCAATAGAGTGTTGGCTCTGTTATAATAAATATGAAATCTGCCTGAATTAAAATATATTTGTGTATTTTATAACACGGCAAGTGTGCCTGCTCCCCCCAGTTGATATATGAAACAATACGTAAATACATTCATTGTAGTTACTTGCTCTCTAATGCAAATACTAAGTAGTACATTTTTTTCACAAAATTTTGCAAATTATTTTCTTTGTATTACTACTGTATTAAAGTAGAAGCTAGATAAAGATGGAAATTAACGTACCCAGGTACTTAACCAACACTACTCAAAGAGCATGCATAAATCAGTAATAATAAAGTTATTGTGTACAAATGCGCTAGAGCAGAGGTCTCCAAACTACAATCCATGGGCCGGATCTGGCCTGTAAAAGTCTTTAAACCGGCCAACGGAACTCTAGTGAAAGATGAAAAAAAAAAAAAAAAAAAAAAAAAAAAAAAATGGAAAAGTGTAAAAATAGTGCGGTGGTTATTTTTCTTTTTGTTCAGAAAATGATTAAAAGAATGAGGTTTGGGAGAACCAGTTTCACTAAAAAGCAAAGCTAATAAGCAAAAAAACATGTATAAAACATGTTCAGGCCATTTAGAAAAAAACTTTTTTTTTTTTTTTTTGGCCTGCATAGCTTAAAAAAAGTCAGTAATAGGCGCCACCCGTTAAAACTTTGGAGACTTCCGCTGTAGAGCATTACAACTTATCAAACGTGCATGTGTAACACACATGACAATTTACAATTGTCAACGAAATGAATAGTTTATGAGTCACGATATAACCATGTGTACGGAGGTGAAAGGTGTTGGGGGCATCGGTGTAGTTTTGGTAAATTTCAGGAAGCAGGAGAGTTTTTAAAGAGTGACATGTCTTGGTGTGCAACAACTGATGCAGGTAGTTTGTTCAATGCTTCTGCAATTCTAAGCATAAAACAAAAAGAACAAGGTCCTGAAAAGTCATAAGAGCTATGCTGTTTTCTGGTTTTGTAGGCATGTTCACGTGCTATATATTATCTTATTTTATATCTTTTTAATTATGAAGCCTTATTTTGATGGATTAAAATAAATAAATAAATAAAAATAAATAAAAAAATATATATATATAATACCATTTGGTACGGACACAACAATGGTAACCCATCTGGTATTGACCAGGCTCAATGTTGCTTAACTTTGGTGATCTGGCAAGAACCGGTGTATCAACGTGATTGTGTTGTGCACAACAACAACTATGGAAGGCAGTAATTACTGAGGATATTAGTTATAAGAGTCAGCATTCCTATCTTGTTGCAGTTAATCACCTGAAGAAGGCCAGAGGATGAATTGGCTGAAACGTGGTGAAGCAACAACAACTGTGAAGATGAGGATGATAGTCTGTAAAAGAATCAATAGACAAGTGTCCATTTGTGTTGAACATATAGAGGTGCTCAGGGTTGTTTGTAAGCGGGTTAATAATTTCATGGGTCTTTACTAAGTCAACTGCTAGACATCACAGCTTCAATGAGTCCAAGCCCAGAGAAGCAAGGTGTTAGGAGTATGGCAGGTGTTTGATCAAGGTTATTCTTTTTTTTAAAGTGGAAATCGTTATAGACAAGGCATGAAGCCACTTGATGTAAGGAACTAAAATAAAAACAAAATTCTACTTCAAGGTCAAAACCTAGCTAAGCATAAAAAATGAAAATGCGAACAGCACTAACCCTATACGGGTATAACCAGCTTCCTACAAAGGAGAAAGTTCCATGGGGGTATGAAATTCACATGCGGTTCCCAGTTGCACGTATATTCCCGTTAGGAGAGATGATGTTGGGATTTTGCAACTCCTGCAGGGAGGTGTCGACGTCCTCCTACATACAGCACCTGGAATTCCTAAATTTGTCACCCATCTGGTACTGACTAGGCTCAACGTTGCTTAACTTTGGTGATTAAACGAAAATTGGTGTGTCAACGTGATTATGCCACATGTGTGTGTGTGTGTGTGTGTGTGTGTGTGGTCAATGATACATGTAATATGGTTGGATTCCGACCCAGAAAACAGCAATTCTCCTCCTTCTTTGTTAGAAACATCACTTATGGAATCTAAAGTCTTAAGGACAAAAGAAGCAAGAGTTATAAAGTTGCTAAAGGAAAACTCAAGGTCTGTTTTCTATTCTCATTGTGCGCTTTGAACGGTTCCCAGACAATCAATGTTCAGAGCAATGCAGAACTTCCAGATTAATGATGTAAATTCCAAGTGTGGTCGTGCCATAACTGTAAAATAGAGCTTTAAATAAATGGCTGGAGAGCGGCAAACGAAGATCTTGCAGAGTGAGACACCAAGACATCCTCAGCATTCTTGACAATGACGTTTTCGCTAATTAAACAATGCAAAATTTTACGATCATATTTCGGTTTCTTATACTAGAGAGTAGTCGGTCGAAATGGATTTTTAAATTTGTGTTAAGAAAACCCCAATTAATAATTAAATGAATACTTTTATGATAAAAGATATTTGCTACTGCAAAAAAAAAAAAAAAAAAACAGCAAGAAAGAAACAAATTAATTTCATGTGAACAAAATTCTTAATAATGACATTTTTGGGTGGTGGGTGGGCGATTTTCACCGTTTGAAATAATTTTTAAAATTTTAAACAGAAGAAAAACAAGAAGAAATTATCAAGACAATAATGTTTTCTCTTTAGCAGTTTTGCAGTAGATCTCCAAGAACGGTTGTAAAATATGAACTTAAATTCACTGAATTTAATTATAGCATTAACTTTGTGTGCCAATTATTTTTTAATAGTTGTCACTTTTGATCAATTTACATTCATTTTCGTTAATCTCCTCTATTTTCATCAAAGAAAAATTCAACAAACATTTTAAAACAACACGTATGTTCTTTAAAAGGAAAATGTAAATTATCCATAATTTTATAGTTTTATTTGAAGAACATACAAAAAAACCCCCATTAAATCTGAAATAAATTTCTTAATGAGAATCTATATATATTAATACCATAGTGTGTGTGTTATTTTCTGTGTCACGCTTACATACGGGTCGTTTAATTGTTATGTACTTCCATTTCTTGTCATGAATAATTTTACCAAGAATTCTTCATAAGTTTTGATTTCGGTTTCGATTATGGCTGTAGGAACTCAAGTTATATATACATATATTTTTTTTCATAAGATTTTATTTCGGTTTCGATTCAAGCTAATGCACTGAAGTCATAGGGACACTTTTTTTTTTCTTTTTTTTTTTAAATCGCAACTTTACATATATATATATATATATAAAAATCGATAGAACATTAACTCTATAATAATATATACGAAATCTGCAAGAATTAAAATCTTATATTTAAGCGTACTTTACGACGGAGCTTTGTTGCGCGTTCGTGCTAGCTTAGATAAATACTTTTGCAGTTGTAACAAAAAAAAGCAGCAATAATATAAGAGCATCTCTATTTACACTGAACATCTACAGAATGCCAACATCAATATATTACATATGAATGAGTCTCCCGTGGAATTTCCACAAGTCCCGCTTGTATCTGTATTATTTGGATTTGTCGGACTACCGTTCTCATTTTGAGTGTCATTCTCTTTAGGTTGAACTTTGGACTCTTTCTGTCAAACTCAAAAATATGCACAGAATTTTTAAGAGAATCCGTTATTCAATCCACAGAGTAGCATGCTCTGGTTCCGTCAGCCATGACAAAGTAGAAGTCCTTAGTAATTCACAATTGTATTTTTAGTGTCGCCCGCACTGGAGATTGAACCTTCAACCTACAGAAGAGTATAACTTACTAAATTTTACCAAGTACTTTATCCACTATGCCGCGGGTCCTTGTGGACAAGATACACCTGAAACATTGCAAAAGATGAGACAGTAGTTTGATGAATCCAAAGAATACAAAGGAATCTTCTGTTAACACTGACATATAAGTATATAAACTAAACGAATTTGATTAAATTGGACGTTGTACATGGCTAACTCTTTCCATCAGGTACACGGTGACTGTATAATGCATACTGTGAACCCCTATGAGAATCTATATAACTTACCTTATCTGTCGAGAAATCTTTAGAAAAAATTTAAGATACAGTGATTATTCGGAATAACAAAAATTGAAAAATTAAATTTCACAACAAAAAGCAATGTTATCTACTTAATTGTCATGTCAAAGTAGTAACGCATAATCATTATTATTATTACATAAAACATTGATCTGTCATAATTATTTTGAAATCTTCCAACTTCATACAGTTATCTCCCCTGCTATCCTAAAAACTGAAGTAAAACTTGCAACTTCATCATTTTTCGTAATATTTGGATATCTTACTAATTTCAACATGACAATTAAATAGACAACATTACTTTTAGTTGATACTAGCATGGGTGCCCGGCGTTGCCCGGGTGTTTGGAGGTGTATGTTGAGCAAAAAAAAAAAAAAAAAAAAAGAAAAAAAAAATTTAAATTTGACCCCTATTATGATCCCTTAAAATTTATTGTTTTGGACTCAAATCAAGTTATTAAGTTAGATCAATGTCCAAGGAACCTATATCTAAAATTTCAAGTGTTTAGACCCAAAATTGTAAGAGAAGTTTGATAAAGTTCTCAAAGGTCAAATCGTTGAACTTTGACTCCTTAACAGCCAAATTTCTGGCCGAGAACCGATCACATAGATTTTCCCAAATTTCAGTACCCTGTATATCAAATTTCGAGTCTGTAGACTTTAAAGTGACAGAGTTATAATGTAGGGAAATGTACACACACAAACACACACATTCACTTTTATAGATAGATAGATAGATTAAACAAAAATATATACGTATACATAAATATATATGGAAACAATTTTGTGTTTCCTATAAACTTTTTACGCAAATATAATGCAAGTATAAATCATGTAGAATATCTGCATGGATATAATTATACGTAATAGTTAACTAAAGATGATTATCTCATAAGAAAACCGAAAAAAAAACTAATAGGGAATTAATTAAATGAATGTTTAAAAGAATTAGCTAGATCTTTTGCTAATGAATGCAATTCCACGACCCATATATAAGAAAATTGTACTTTCTTTTTTAAATAAATAGAAAAGAGGGGTTTTAATATGAATATCAATACACACAAAAGAAAAACGAATTTATAGGAGTAAAGATTTAATTTTGGAATTTTCGTTATTATTCCGAAGAAGCTAGCTAAAGAAGATGACAATGTATATGAGAGTTGATATGTTGCAAGTGCATGTTGTACAGCCATCATTTCCATGGTGACAAACCAAACCTATTAATTTCTGATGATTAAATTCCGGTTTTCAAACAAGACCAGGTGAGTTTTTTTTTTTTTTTTTTTAATCATTCCAACACCTTTAAATGTAAACTCACAGTGCAAACACGAACTATACAGCCAGGCAACAGCTGTCTGACTGAGCTATCTGACACAATCACAAAGATACAAATGTCTGTTCCTTTTCCCAGGAACCTCATCGATCGCTACTCAGATATTGCCTTGTATTCTGATTCAAGCTGAGAGAAACAAAGGCTTTCAAATCAGTCTCTTTGTGGAAGCCGTACGAATGAAACACTGCCAATAATGTATAAAACTTTGTAATCTAAAGCGAATGTTACATGGATGTCTGTCTGTCTGTCTGTGTACGTCACACATTTCAGTAAGTTAAGCATTTAAGTTAAGAACTAAATAAGATAACATCAGTTTCGGTCAATGTGACATAGAAGACCAAATGAAGATTCACCATTAAAAAGTTGATTTTTAGGGCTATTTGGGTCTGGTATGAATGAATATCAAAGTTAAATTTGTCGCCGGCAAGTAATTCTTATGATATTAAGACCTTTATTATCCAATGTATTTTCTCATTGTTTTTACTTATCGCCAGTATTGCTTGGAACATGCGTCAAGTGTCTTATATAACAAAAAAATGGCGGCGACTTTAAAGTATTAGATAAAACATGGGAATATGAAGGTCTGAATATCATAATTATATGCTAGCAATAAATTTAACTGTGATATTCGTACATACCGTACCCGAATACCTTTAAAAATCAACTTTTGAAAAAGTCTTCATTTGGTCTTCTAGGATGACCTTAGTTTTTTCAAATAAAACCATTCATGAAAACTCAGTGGACGTCTCCTTGTGTCCCCTTTTTTCATGAAAAGAAGCTTATTTCTATAGCAACTACTAGACGAAATGATGATGATGAAAAGGAGCAACTATAAACTATTAAAAAAATCAAAACAAAACAAAACAGTATTTTTATTATTGAAAATATTACAAGCTGATGTATTTTTTTTTTTTTTTTTTTTTTACAAGGGAGTCTTTGCTACTTTCGGCACCTCTCTTTTTACTACACTCTCAATTCCATCAATAAAAAAAATTGTTTTCCACAAAACATCAACATACACATAAAATTCTATTAAATGTTACATCCGATAGTCCTCCAAAAAATCCCTCCAATTTCCTGTTTAGTTATCATTATTCCAGATTTGATCAAATTCCATCACATAGTTTTGATTCTAGAAAATGTTCAAGATTTAAGTTTTTAAGCTTAGGGATTCTTAAGAAGTTGAAATCAAGTTAATCTTGCTTAATTGGTGTCTTACGACTATGGATCAAATTTAATGCATATTTAATAAAAGCAATTTATTTATGTATATATCTATTTATTTACAAAAAAAAAAAATCGCTTTGGGGATCTTATGCAAGATGACCCCTGAAGTGAATGTGGTATTACAGTTATTGAATATTCTAGCTAGGAGAATGATAGACAAAGCTTACGTACAGGTGACAAAAAAAATATGCATTAAATTGCCATACTTTTGAATGACCTTGTGTCTAATTTATTTTTGAGAATTGTACTTTTCAGAAATAAATTTTTCAAATTTAATGCATATTTTTTTTTTTTTTTTTACATGGAGGTCACCACTAATCAAGGCCAGGAAGCCACTCAGGGATAAGGGTTATTGCGTATACAGTAATCAATGGGATAGTATCGTAGTAATCATTAGTATTGGAGATTTGATAGAGTGTCTTACTTAAGGGGGCGGTTTGTCAGGAATTTGTTTATGTTGGACTTGAAGACATCCAAGTTGTAGTCAGGTGGGAAACAGGCAAACGGAAGAGAGTTCCACAGTCGTGCACTTCTAAGAAAGAAGCTCTGCTCATGGAATCTACGTTTGGATTTAGGTACAGATAGAGTGGGGAAAATTAATGACAGTAGTTTCAGCTAGACGGGTGTTTTTTGCGAAAGATTGGTGAGGGGGGACCAGAGGTTGGAGCTCAGATGAGCACTTGCCATGGAAATAACGATAAAACAAAGACAGGCTCGCAACGTCTTTTCTGTGAGAGAGAGGCTGCAGGGAAGATAAAAGAGCATCCTCCACTAAGCCACAAAGTCTATTTTGTCAAGGCAGAATAGGCTGCTTTTAGCAGCTCCTGCCCAGATGTGGCAGCAGTACTCCATCCTTGGACGTACGGCTTTTATACAGATAAAGAATTGCATCAGTAGTGAGATATCTTCTAGAGCAGTAGAAGGATCCCACCATTTTCCCAACATCCTTAGCAACAGACCTGATGTACGTGTTCCATTTCATATCAGGAGTAAAGGTCAAACCCAGAAGCTTGTCAAAACATGGAGCCTCCCCAAGATGAGAGCCATATGGGAAGTTGTGGCATCCATATTACTCTCTGCCCCAAAATAAAAACCCCTAAAAATATACCAAAGAAACTGAAATTTGATGAAGAGATTCTCATGTACTTGTTGTCTCCTTGTTTCTAATTTCTTTTTTTTTCTCATCCACATGCCCC
The DNA here is from genome assembly GCF_053919585.1 of Euprymna scolopes. Taxonomy (NCBI): domain Eukaryota; kingdom Metazoa; phylum Mollusca; class Cephalopoda; order Sepiida; family Sepiolidae; genus Euprymna; species Euprymna scolopes. The sequence continues at coordinate 120,495,925 of NC_136495.1, forward strand.
TATTCCGAATTCATAGTAGTGGGCTGACATCAGTGGATTTTTTATTTATTTATTTATCATTTTTTTTTTTTTACCAAAACCTGTCATTAACAATGTTTGTTATTTTTAAAGTTTAGTCTATTTTAAACTGATGTAAATTATTACACAGTAAAAATAATCCAATTCAAACAAAAATTATTTCAAAATATTTAATCAAGTAAAAATTCCATTTTTTTACTTGATTACTAAATTTTAAAGTTATTCTAGCATTAATTTAGTAGCGACTATATATATACTAGCAAAAATACCCGTCGTTGACTGGGTTCAAAAACAGCTTACAGAAAATGGATTGATGTATGAAGGTTATGAAAAGGAAGGGTTGTAAATTTGGGTTGAATTTGGGGGTATCAAAACCAAAGCAAAATATGATGAAAGTAAAAATAAAATAGATAAACCCCATAATTTATTATACCATACCTGTTCACACTGAAACACTTATCACAATATTCTGTGGATCTATATTAAAAAACTTTGTTAAACTTTGTGACATATTTCCATTCTATGGAGGTCAGGTTCGAACGAACACCCCATAATTTTATTATACTATATTTCTTCAAACTGAAACATAATTATCAAAGTATACTTACGTAGATCGATATGAAAAATCTTGATTAAAGTTTGTGCCTATTTCCATTCTATGGAAGCTAGGCGCGAACGCAGACCCCACAATTTTATTATACCATCTCTATTTAAGTTAAAACATACTTATCAAAGTATTATTATGTACATCTATATCAAAAACACTTGTAAACGTTTTTTTTTTAACTTTTAAATTTTTTATTTCCATACTTTGTGGACCAGGCGCAAACGCAGTCCCCACAATTTCAATGAACCACCGTTCTGCCAGATCAAACATACCCATTCCTGTTTCTCGATACATCTTCTATCATTATATGCAATCAGTTTTTTAAAATAATCAACCATATAGGAGCCTATTCGTGACCAGACACACACACACACACATTCAGCTTTATATTATATATATATATATATAAACTTACTAAAATAAAAGATAGCTTTTTCTGTATTTTATTACTTTCTAGGTACCAGATTTCCTTAACAGCCATTACATATTTAGTTAAGGCTAGATCACACCAAAAAGGTCACATATTAATTACTTGTAATTGGTTTAGTATTAATATTGTCTGGTTAAACTTGTGCTCATTTTTGCATTAAATACCAATCCTATAAATCCCTAACTGTGCATCAAATGGATACCATAATACTTAATTTGCTACACCTTTTCATAACAAATGTTCATACAAAATTTCAGCCAGATCGGACCAATACTTTTTGAGAAAAAGTGGAACGGACAGACAGAGATAAATATAATATAGATTAATTAGGAAATTGCTTTTTTTTTCCTTTTTAGTCTAATGAAATCATTTGTAAAAAGTACTCACTATTGGCACAAGATTTCAGAAATCGTAAAACTTAATTTCAGATAAAAACAATGGTATCTATGTATTCCTCGTATTTTTAAGATGAATATATCTAAAAATTACGAAAATCGATAAGGTAGAAAATTATTTATTAAAGAAAAAAATAAATAAATAGAATTTGATGATAATGATCGTAAGACACAGGAGAGTTCAAAAGGGAGATAATTGTCCGTTTCAATTTGAACAAGATGGCAGCAATTTATCACCTGCTACCACGATTACAGTTGCTTTTTTAATAATTCAGTTATTTTCAGGTAATTTCGACTGCATAATTTGGAAGCCACCATTGTAATTTATTAGAATTGACAAAAGAATTCAGTTGAAACCATTGTTTTTTTTATCTGAAAACTCCATTTATCAACTACAAAATCCCGTCCCAATAGTGTAGAAGCGTCAAACTTTAACGTTTAAGATATAAAGAAAACCTTTAAAACATTTATGAAACCCATGACATCACTAAAGCCACCGCCATCCACTAAAAAAACAAAATGGTGAACATAGATAATAACAGTATTAATATGAAAACTAGTGAGACCTGTGAAAATTCCACAGTTGCATCCTTCAAATTGTTGTATATGGTTTAAAAATATTTCCATGCATATCCCCACGATATTATCTTTGGTCAGAACAGACACTACCCATTGATCCTATCAGAAGAGCCAATAATAAAGTGTATTTCGGTTTGAGTTTCACATTCGACACAGCAACAACATTGGAGAGGTGACAATGGCTAAGTGGTTAACGACTCGAACTGACAATTTGGGTGTGCAAAGTTTGAATCCAATTTGTTCCATAGAAACACTTTCACTTAGGTATGTTGGCAACTTTAACATCGTTCCTCTCAAAGTCATATATTAAAATATTTTTTTTTGAAATTGCTACTAGATATTGCGTATAATATAATAATCAAAGTATTGGTTCTATAATAATAAATATGAAATCTGCATAAATTAAAATATCATATTTAAGCGTATTTTACGACCGGGTCACAGCAGGCAGCCACTAGTATACATTGGGTACAATATAATAATAGAGAATTGGCTCTACAATAATAAATACGAAATCTGCATAAATTAATATATTATATTTAAGCGTATTTTGTGACCGGGCAACGCTGGCCAGCCTGCTAGTAAGATACATTTCTAACATCGAGTGCGCGTGCTAAAAATATACATCCAGTAAAAATATAGATATTGTTCTGAAAACGTTATCATAATAATCCTAGGGTGAAAAAAAAAAAAAAAAAAAAAAAAATGAATAATAATAAAATAAATTATTTTTGATCTAGATGTGAAAGGGATTTGGTATATTTAATGTAACTTTTTAAGTATACAAAAATCTTCTTGTCAGTCCCCCCCCCTCCTCACCCGTTACATTTTCTCTTAGATCTGGTACAAGAAATAACAAAATTGATTTTCTTGTAGAAGAAGAAGAAGAAAAAGAAAAAGAAGAAGAAGAAGAAGAAGAAATATTAGATGCCCAACACGTTCTGCAAATCAAGGAAACAAAGAAGAAGAAAAAAGATAGGTGTAAACAAAATGAAGAAAGACTGCTTTTCCCCTTTTTCTTTCGGTAGAAGAAAATATTTGGCGGCAGGGGTGAAGGAAGGTTTTCAGGTGGAACATAAGTTGGGGATACCTGCATGAAGGTTTATGAATTGAAACAAGATGAAACATGCAAGTTATTGTATTATTTTTTTCTTTTATTAAGCAAAAAGGAAAAGAATCGGTAACAGTGAGAGAGAGAAAAAGAGGTAAGCAAGAGAGAAATAAGGAGAAAAAGAAAGAGTCAGTGTTACAGATAAAGTCAGATAAAGGAAGATATATCATCAGATATATCAGAACGCCCATATTTGTTCACTGTTTTGTAAAAAACAAAAACAAAAAAAAAAAAAAATGGAAAGAATTCCATCAAAGTGCTCGATTACAAAGAAAAAATTTCAATATAAGAGCGTAATATTTATTTATTTATTCAAAACAATATGGCTGACAAGAGCCTAACATTATTTACCATTAACTGGCCCCGGCTTGAAACAGACAGTATCTATGTTTTCCTGACCTTCTGTATAGTTAGATATATATATATATATATATATATATATATATATATACATACATACATACATACATACACACACACATGCGCGCGTGGGCGTTCTGACATAATTTAAGTAACGAAAGTTAGTTTAATTATGACTAATTAAACTAGTGGTCCATTTCTTACATAAAAAAATATTCATGTCTAGACGATTTTTTCTCTTCTTTCTATTTTATACTCAGTTTTCATTTTCATTAAAAGAACTGTCCTCAAATAAGAATAGAGGTATATTGTCGCCTGACAATATCTTAAGACTGAAACAATAGATCTATTGTAGTGACTTAAATCAAATCAAATAATATATATATTAGTTTTGGTACGATTACTCGGAAATCGGAAAAATTGTAACTTTCCGGAGTATCGATAATTGGTATGTGAAAAATCAATGCTTATTTTCCGATGCGAAAACTATTTTTTAATTGTTTACTTTTTTTTTGGTTTCATCTTGTTTAAAACTTTATTTTCCATTGTTGGTACTAAAGATGAAATGATAAATATTTATTGATTCCGGCTGGATCACTGAAGTTAAGCAACATTGAACCTGGTCAGTACTATATGGGTGATCATTTGGGACTTCCAAATGCTCTATGTGCTTTCTGCTTATCTCGGCATTGTTTCCAGTCGTTCTAGACTTCTTGCCACTGGACACAAACAGTGATGATTCAGAAGAGGTGTGGTTGGTGATTAGGCAACCCTTGCCACACAATTACATGCACAGCTGCCCTTACAGGGGATATCCGTTGTCTTTCGAGACTGAATGGAGGCATCGATGCCAGTAACATTAAAAGCTATTGATCACTTAATGTACGTTTGAGAAAATACATGCATTTAACACATAGGTTTTTATGGTAATCTGAAAAAAATAAATAAAAAATAAAAATTAAAATGAAAAAACAACTTAGGAGAAAATATTGGAATCGTCCCATCACTAATTTATATATATATATATATATATATATATATATATATATATATAAACAAATTCCTAATGCATCGCCCTCTTAAGTAAACACTTCATCAAATCTCCACACTAACGTACTGTACTTGCAATAACCCTTATCCCTGAGTGGCTTCCGGGCCTTGATAAGTGGTGACCACCGTGTAATATATATATATATATATATATATATATATACACACTAGCAAAGATAGCTGCGCTTCGCTGGGACTTTGACCTTGACAAATGGTATGCACCAATGCACCATCCCCAGGTACCAGGTTTGGTCATGATCAGTCAGTGATATGGGCTGTAGGAGAGTTGTACACAGATACACACACATGAACGCTACTACCTTGTGTGTGTGTAACACACATATTTCTATTTAAGTGTGTGAGACAGAGAGAGAAACAAGAACGGCTTTTAAGAAGAACGTAGACATAAAAGAAAGTGTAGAGGTAAGGGGAGATAAGTAATGAGAAAATAGAGTGCCAGATTAAGGAAATAAATTTACTCGGATTTACTCGCCATTCTAAAGAATATATAAAAAGCAGCCACGGTCTAAAGGCTTAAAATGATATTTTCTCGTTTTATCCACAATGGCAAGCTGAATACGTGTGTGTGTATATGTATATATATATATATATATATATATATATATATATATATATATATATATATATATAAAGGAAAGATATATATATATATATTTTTAAATTAGTGGCAGAAGAATGCACCCGCCATTTTTATAATCAAAGAATTTGGGGATATGGAGGGGGTGGAAAAAAAAAGGAAAAATATCCCCCGATTCTCAATCATACTTTATACAATGCAAAATGCTGTTTATAAGCTTGTTTTTATAATCTAAGATAGCACAGAATTTCCTGAAATTCCTCAAGAATTTGGTTCGTATAATGGTTTGGCTCTCGTTATACTTTTTGTTATTTTTTAATTTCTTTTTGTGGTCACAGGCAAGCAGAATCTCAACAAATGAATGCAGTTCATCACTATTAGCAGGATATATATATATATATATATATATATATATAATAAATGAGTAAAAAAGTAAATGAATGAATAAATACATGTTAATACAAAAAAGCCTGTTCAAAGAAAATACTTTAAAATTGGCTTAATTAATATGCGCTGATGAGATTGTCCAGTTGTGCAAATTCATAAACTTTTGTATACATGTATGCCAAAATTGGACGGAAACAATTGTATACAAGTTATCTATAATATAAATCTCACCTGTCTGTTTAAACGTATGTATGTATGTTTGTATGTCTGCCTAAAATTTTTGACAGAGACGACAGATTTTTACCAGATCGGTATAATTTTGAAGTCCGCCCTTTGGACAACAAATATTGAAAAATTGGCCAAAAGCATTA
>NC_136495.1:120506830-120571830 GCF_053919585.1 Euprymna scolopes
GATATTTTCATTGCAAACATTCGTATCAGCTGTATTGCCTGAATGGGTCTCTAGTTACTAGTAACTAGCTGACTGAAATATGTTCATTACTGTGCAGCAACATTACTGCTTGTATAAAAAAATAAAGAGTAATTTTAATCATAAGATTAAAGATCATACCTCGTCTAAGACCAGAGGCTGTTTTTTTTTTTATCGCCTGATGAAGACTGAAACAGTAGATTTATTGTCACGACTAAAGGTAATTTTATTTACCTAAATTGAATAAAATAATATCTTGCTTTTTTTTTATTGAGCACTATCAACAACCTCGTGAAATTCAATGGTTTTTACTTTTGGATATTTTTAACCTTGAAATTAATATATATATATATATATATATATATATATATATATATAAAAACATAAAAATATACATGTAGTTTGTAGTCTCATATTTAATCAAATATTATTACTACATGGAAGTTTTCATTCTAGATTTATTTCCTTATCAAAGCTTGAGGAACAAGTTTACCCTACACTGACTGATTGGAAGAGAATGGTGTTTGGTTTAAATGCCTGTCAATATGCATTCATCTCTGTACACAATGTTTCAGATAATTTAATCAATTTTTAGTCGCGTACAAGCGACTCTATAAGTCACTGTCGGTCTGTCCGTAACACTTTTGTGCTTGGCCTTTTTGGTTAAGATCAAAGGTCTGCTGTTAATACATGCTGTTCTTAGCTTTTTAAGGTTTTCTGGGCCTTTTGGCTAAGATCAAAGTGTACCATCTGTTCCTGTCAATGTAGGGGGAGACCCTTCATACCAATTGTCACTATCCAGCTCCCATACTCCCCGGGGAACTGGTCCTCATTTCCCCTTCACTCCTCACATTAAAAATCGGCCTTGTGCCTAATTTGCTTGGTGGGAGAGCAAATAAATACCCTTTTCTTGGCCTTTTGGCCAAGATCAAAGTGTAGTATCTGTTCTTACTACATGCTGTACTTATGTTTGTAACTTTGTGATATAAAGGGGGGGCACTTTTCTGTATTAATTTAATGTAAAATGATCACCCACTTTACAACCAGTCAGTCTCAAAGCCGTTCAAGTCATTCTCCAGATCATTCAAGTTGTTTTTGAAGGATTCCAGTTATTTTTTAAGCATGCAAGTCATTCTTAAGGTCATTCAATTCATCCTTAAGTTCATTAAAGTCATTCTAAGTCATTTACTTTTTATTTATTTAAGTCATTTCAGCCCATTTTTCGGTCATTTTAGTTTATCTTTAAGAATTTCATGTCAATCCTACATTCACGCATTCATTCATTACACGAGAGCACGCAACTAATGGCTATCGACCTTGTTTTTTAGTCATTCATTTTCAGAACGCAATAATTCAATGGATAGTTGATTTTGTGTACTTTTTGGTGGGTTAGAGAGCTGGACATCACGGCCGACAGGAAATTACCGGAACATTGAAAGAAAGTGAAACGCATCATATGGATTTGTGTTGGGTTTTAAAATTTCGGATTTCAAGGATGCTCTGGTTCTTAAATACAAGTTGCACAATGCATTAATGCACAATAAATAACGGGTGATTTTCAAGTCTTTTGCTTAATAGAAGAAAACGAGTATCACTTAACTAGTGATGAAACGATTCCGATACAATTACCAATTCCGATTCCTTAGAAATCTCTAAATATTTAACTATAAAAGTGTTATCTTTTCCCGATTACCGTAAAAACATGTTAAATGCGCATATAATTTGTCAAACGTAAAAACACAGTTGTGATGGGGTGATCTATAGATTTTAGCTTTACTGGTAGTTTAAAATAAATAATCATTTATTTTATTAATTAGTATCAACAGTGGAAAATTTTGTTTTATTGCTTGGCCTTCAGGTAAAGATCACAGTGTAGTGTATGTTCTGACGTTACACTTCACCTTTTCAGGGGAGCAGGAATCCTTAGTGACTGAGATAATTTTTATTTTTGTTCCTATCCAGAGTACCTCTTTTGGGGGAGCTGGATTTTCTCCACATTAAAAATCGACCTTATGTCTTACTTTGCCCTCGTGGAGAGGCAAGTAAATAGAAAAAAAATCAAATTAAAGATAATTAAAGGAATCGTTTTTGGCATCGGAAAATAGGTACATTTTTTTCTGATTCCGATAACTCAAAAAGTCGCGATTTTTTCGATTCTGATTAATCGTCCCAACACTACTGTTAACTTTCCAAAGCTAGGCTCTACATTGCGAGTGAAACAGTCACATTTGTGAGTGATTTTTTCAAAGTGGTGACTAGAAATAATGAAACGCTTATCTTTTGGTGATTGTGTTTTTTTTCAATGACAATCTTCCAAAGCTCACTACTGAGTAAAAAATATCTTTTCAACTTTTTTTTTAATAAAATGAACAAAGTTAAATTATTTAAACAATAAAAGTTTAATAGAACAATATACTCTTTTTTTCTTTTTAACGAAGGCTGTTTAAAAAAATATCTGAAAAAATTATCAACATGAAGTATCAACATAAAATTGGTTGCATATACTTAGAATTACACTTATTAAAAAAACACAGAAAAATATTTATGATGTACATGCTCGTCACAGAATGAAGATGTCATATTCTAAAAATCACATGGGCTTGGCTAGTAACTCTTCTATTTGGCTACTAAACGAAAATATTTAGTTGTCAAAAGTCAACTAATGATAAATTTGTCCATAGGGCCCTGCAAAGCATAAAGATTTATTAATTGTTTTCAACTGGAGTTTTAATTTTGTTTGAAGGGAGAATTCTGGCTATGTTGACAATTGTAGGTTTTATTTCGAAACACAAGCAATATTGCCATCAATATGTGACGTCACTTGAAAATGCAATAACATAATACGAAATACATTTTAATAGTTTTTCCATCTTGCTTTCATGTTCACTCGAGTTTTAATTATTTTTTTTTTACTTTCTTATTTCTAAATAATTAAAAAAATAAATAAATTTCATGTTTCCAAAGGTCACAATTTTGCATTTTACATATTGCCAAATGACGTCACGTATTGGCGGTCATGTTGCCTGTGTTTCGAAGTACAACCTACAATTGTCAGCATTGCCAGAGTTCTTTTGGGAATCGCAGCATTGACTTAAACCAAAGAATGTACACTATGACATGTGTCAGAATCGAGCAACAATTTTAAACCAATAAAATGAGTGGACAATATGTGACGTCACTTAAGAGGGGCAAACTGCGATTTCCGGTAACATGAAACGAAATATGAAATACATTTTAATAGTCTTTTGCATCTTGCTTCAATGTTGACTCCGGTTTTAATAATACATTTTGTTTTGTTCTAATGGATTGTGTCCGGTTGGACTTGTGTTTTAATTTGGTCAGGCTAAGATTTCTCATTTGCGAGTCTGTTGTTCAGTAGAAGAAAAAGGGTATCACTGTTAACCACCCAAACCATAAAAGTTTGTTACTTGTTTTAAACTGGAGTTTTTTTGGGTTTTTTTTTCTTTTTAATGGAAATCGCTCCAGACAAGGCCTGAAGGCACTTGATGTAAGGAGTTAATAAGGACGAAAGATGATCATCGCAAAAACAGGAAATGCCTATTGACCTTGATTTTCATACATAAAGTAAATTCCACAGTGTATAAGTATTATTTGATACTGGAGATATTCCTAATCGTACCCTATTTCCAAAAGAGAGGGAGATATAATATATGAAAAATATTTGGAATCAAGTCTCCCCTTGCTGCTATTTCAGATCATTTTTGAAATCACAACAGCAAGTTTTAGTCTCAAGGCCAGAGGTTTTTGGGAAATATATATGTATGTATGTATGTATGTGGCTCAGAGGTTATGGAATGAGGGTAGAGAGTTGTATGTCTTAGTTTCGATTCTAGCTGATGGCACCAAGTCATTATATATATATATATATATATATATATATATATATATATATTCAACTTCTATATATATAGGTTTAATAGAATAATCAATATGGATAGAGAATTGACTATGATAATAAATACATAATCGAGAAATAGAGAAAAAGTCAACCACCTCAGCAGGAATAACCTTCTTAGTGACACACAATATGGTTTCCACTCTGCAAGATCCACCGCAGATGTGCTGACGGTTATATCCCACAGGATTAGTGAATCTCTTGACAAAGGCTTCCTTTCTAGGGCAATTGCTCTTGACATATCAAAGACCTTCGACAAGGTATGGCATAAGGGTCTACTTCACAAGATTTCCAGCTACGGTATAACTGGAAATGTTTTCTTAATCATTAAATCATTTCTCTCCGATAGGCTCATAGTAGTGGTAGATGGACAAAAATCGGAGGCCTGCAATATAAATGCTGGAGTCCCTCAGGGGTCAATCCTGGGCCCAACTCTCTTCCTGATCTACATCAATGACCTCCCTAAACACATACTTAAATCATTCGTTGACATCTATGCTGATGACACGACCATCTACGGCAACACATCAAAGGCTGTAAATGACGAAGTTCTCTCTGATTCTCTCTCCTCTGATCTCGAGCGCGTAGTTCAGTGGGGGAAGATATGGCTGGTTACCTTTAATGCATCCAAAACCAAACTCCTATCCTTACATCATCAACGCTCTGATCCCCATCTGTCATTAATTGTGGTGGATGGCTCTCGTCTGGGTGAGGCCCCGTGTTTTGACACGCTTCTGGGTTTGACCTTTATTCCTGATCTGAAATTGAACACGTACATCAAGTCTGTTGCCAAGGTCGCTGGAAAGATGGTGGGATCCTTCTACCGCTCCAGAAGATATCTCACTACTGATGCAATTCTCTATCTATATAAAAGCCAAGTACGTCCAAGGATGGAATACTGTTGCCATATCTGGGCAGGAGCTGCTAAAAACAGCCTATCCTGCCTTGACAGAGTACAAAATAGACTTCGTGGCTTAGTGGGGGATGCCCTTTTCTCTACCCTGCAACCTCTCTCCCACAGAAGAGACGTTGCGAGCCTATCCTTGTTTTATCGTTATTTCCATGGCAGGTGCTCATCTGAACTCCAATCTCTGCCTCCCCCTCTGCCAATCTTTCACGATAAACACCCGTCTAGCTGAATCCACTGTGAAAAATTTCCCACTCTATATCTGTGCCTAAATCAAAACGCGCATTCCATGAACAAAGCTTCTTTCTTAGAACTGCACGCCTGTAGAACTCTGTTCCGTCTGCCTGCTTCCCACCGGACTACAACTTGGATGTCTTCAAGTCCAATGTTAACAAATTCCTAATGAACCGCCCCCTTAAGTAAACACTTCATCAAATCTCCACACTAACGTAATGTACTTGCAATAATCCTTATCCCTGAGTGGCTTCCAGGCCTTGATAAGTGGTGATCACTGTGTAAAAAAAAAAAAAATCTGTATGAATTAAAATATCATACTTAAGCATATCTTACGACCGGGCAACGGCAGGAGGCCTGCTAGTTTTTTGTTTTTTTTTCATAATAATCATGTCTTTAGGAGAACACGCACGCACACAACATAACAGAAAGAGAACTACACCTTCTGCAATTCCGAAGATGCTTTGTGCAAAAATCATCAGAAGCGTGGCATGTCTGTCTCTTTGCTCTAAAACCCCTTTGCAATTCTCATTCCCCCCCAAAAAAAATGCAAAGCAATAATTGCATTGAAATTCAAATGCAGGAATAAAAAAAAACAAAAAAACGGAGAGTAACAAAGAGGGAAGAAGTAGAAGAGTGTATGAAAAAAGGAAGTTGTGTGTGTGTGTGTGTGTGTGTGTGTGTGTGTGTGTGAGAGAATCAAATGAGAGAGATAGATGGATAAATGGAGAGAGAGAGAGAGAGAGAGAAAGAGAGCGAGGGAGGAAGAAGTAAAAAGAGAGAAAGGGGGAGAGAGAGCGGTGGGGGGGGGAGAATGGGAAATATGACATGAAGATAGAAAGAAGGATGGAGAGAAAATATAGGATCGAATGAAATAAAGAAAGAAACCTTCGTAGAGAATGAAGGTTCGAGATAGAGAGGAAAGGAGCTAGACTGAGAAGGATTGAGCGAGTTAGAAGTGTGAATAAAATGATAAAAATAATGAATAAGAAATTAATTAATGTGTGTGTGTGTGAGAGAGAGAGAGGGAGAGAGAGAGTGAGAGAGAGAGAGAGAGATTAAGATAGAGAAACAACAAAAAGGAAGAAATTTATAACGTGAGGAAAATTATAGTATGAGAAAACAGCATAAGACCAAGGAGAGAGTGAGTGAGAGTGTGTGTGGAAGTGAGAGAGAAAGAGAGAGAGAGAGAGAGAGAGGGGGGAAGGCAATAATAAGATTAAAACCGAGAAAAAAAAAAAAGGAAGAGGAAAATTAAAAAAAAAAAATGCAAAAAGTTGATCCTTTGTAAAGATGAAAAGCTTTTTGTTCCAGTTCTTCTTCACCAATGTCACTTTCCATTAAAAATAAAACAAGCAAACATTACTGTGTGCGTGTGTGCATCTATCCATTGTGTGTCTAAAGTGATTGTTGATTCTATGACCATTTTTTTTGTTGTTTCTTTCACGTAGACCGGTAGGATGGGGGTGAGGGATAGGGGAGGAGGAAGGGAATGCATAGAAAGAATGGTCGCCTACAATAAAATGGATGCTTGTTCACGCATGGCTAAACCAGTACGGATCCCCCAGCGCAAGGCACTTTCAAGTTGTGGTTGGGAGTAGAAGAGAAAGAACGCTAAACTGCACTTTAAGAACAAACGTTCTAAAAGACTTACCTTATTGGAACGGTTCAGAAGGGGAAAAAATGTAATTAAATTGCTGTCCTCCATTTCTGACGACCTTTTAAAGTTGTTTTTTTAGAAGAAAGAATATGAAGTCTTGTCAGACCATCTAATGCCGAATTTAGCTGTTTTGGTAATGAGTTGTATGGGTTTGGAGTAATTCAATCGTACTTTGTAATAATTTATTTATTTAAATTTTTTTAAAATTCCATTTTCACCCCAAACAAGGCACAGTGCCACTTTGATGTAAAGGACTACAATCGGGGACATAAGTTGCAGGGATACTATGTAGGGAGTTGAGCAGCAAGATGTCTGTTCACATTACACTTGAACTTCTGCATGTCAGTACAGTTGAGAAAGCAGGAACCCAGAAGGGTATTCCAAAGTCTAGCAGTTCTGAGGAAGAAACTATTGGAGTAGAAGGCCTTCTTACATCTAGGGATCTCTACCGTGTAGGGGTGAAATTTTGCTACTTGTCAGGTTTGTCGGGGGCATTTACATCGAGGGGGTACAAGGACTTGTAGTTTGTCGGAACATCCATCATTAAAATACTTGTAGAACAGGCAAAGGGATGCAACATTTCGTCGATGGGACAGAGGCTGAAGCCTAGACGACAGTTCAGGACCTATTAGGTTGGCAACTCTTTTGAACCTTGTCCAGGAGCGAGAGACTTACAGCGGATGCACCAGCCCAAATACAACAACAGTACTCCATACATGGGCAAATGGTGACCTTGTAGAGATACAGGATACTTTCATCCATAAGTAACTTTCTAGCATGGTAGAGAGAGCCCACCTTCCTCAGAGCTCTCAATGTATCAATTCTGACTCATGTTCCCTGTGAACATTAAGCCGAGGAGTTTAAAAGAAGTACTCTCAGGTAATGTATCTTTAGCCATAGCTATTGGTGGTTGAAAATTGCAAGAATTGGTTAGTTCTATAGTTGAATTTTTGAAAAGCGGATTGATAATTTGTATTATTCAAACTAATAGCCTCTGTTCAGTCTTGAGAAACAATGGATACCCCCTGTAAGAGTGCCTGTATGCGTAATTGGTTGCGCAATCACCAACCACATCCCTTCTGATTTCACACTGGTTGATTTCAGTGGTAAAAAGAAGTCCAGGACGATTGGAAACAATGCTGAGATAACTGGAGAACACATACAGCACCTGGTATTCTCAAATGGTCACCCAGTTTAATACTGATCAGGCTCAATGTTGCTTAATTTTGGTGATCTAACAGGAACCAGCATGTGATTATTCGACTACTGTTCTCATCTTGACTGTTATGTCACAACGTTTCGGCAGATGTAACCACTGACCTTCTGTGGATGTATCTTGTTGAACTCTGGAATCTTTTTGTCAAAGTCAGGAATCTGCACAGAATTTCAAATGGACCAGCATGATTTTGTTCCGTCAGCCATGGCCGGGTAGAAGTCTTAAGTAATCCACAATTGTATTCTGAGTATCGCTCACACTGAGGATTGAACCTTCAACCTCCAGAAGAGTGTCACTTACAACTGAATTTTACCAAATACCATATCCATCAAGCCACGAGTCCTTGCATGACACTCGTCTGGAGGTTAAAGGTTCAATCCTAAGTAAAGGCAAGAATACAACTGCAAAATGCTTAAGACTTATGATGGACTTAAGACAAATGATGAACTTAGTCATTTCTTTTTTGCATGGTGCAGAACTCAAATTGACATATGTTAAGTCCTAAAACTGCACCGTTTGTTCATTTTCACCAGGATTTAACGCCCCCTGGGGACTTTCGGGGGCAAATGCTGAATTTCGTCATTGTTTTTATGCCTCATTCACTGTGCACTCAAATTTAAAAAGTGTGTATTTAGAATATCAGAAAATTTCATGGGATGGTCAGTTTGCTTGGCAGGCTGAGAGCAGGCTCAAGGCATTCTCTTGAATAGTAGCAATGGAAGAGGCGCTTGTACAGCCAAGTAAATTCACAATAGTATGTTGCATCTCTGTGCCTGTTTTACAAATATTTTAATGGCATGTGCTCTGATAAACTTCTGCCCCCTCATCGTACAAATATATATATATATATATATATATATAATGAAAATAATGGAAATAGTATTCCGACAAAATAGAGAAAATAAAAAAGGAACAAACCGTATTATGTGTTCACCAACGTTTCGTCTTTATTTCACCCAGAGGAAGTCTCGAAATAAAGACGAAACGTTGGTGAACACATAATACGGTTTGTTCCTTTTTTATTTTCTCTCTATATATATATATGAAAAACCCGTTAAGCAACAAAATCTCACCCCTTCACTGTTTAAGTCCCTAAATGCCAGAAAGCTTTCTACTCTAATAGTTTCTTCCCTCAAACAACTAGACTTTAGAATTTCATTCCTGCTACCTGCTTCCTTGACTGTACCGATATACAGAAGTTTAAATGTAATATAAACCAACATCTTGTTAATCTTTCCTAGGCATGGTCCCAAATAGTAGCCCTTTACGTTCAAGTGGCGATATGCCTTGTCAGGGGTGAAAGTGAGTAAAAAAAAAAACTTCCCTTGAACTCTACATGTAATGTTTACAAAATAAGGAATAGGCTGTTCTTTTGTTTTCGTAACTGTAGCCGGCAAGACCCCCTCCCCACGTCTCTACATATTCATCAACAACAGATAAGAAGCAAATATTTCTGTGCATTTGCAAACAACTACTTTACAGGTGGAAATTTGGGAGATTTGAACCTTTTTTTGTTGTTGGCAGTTGGCCAAAGAATTATGCCCAATTGGCAAGCAACCCAAATTATTATTTCATTTTTTTTTCCTGCTCTAAAAAAAAACAAAAACAAAAAAACTCCCAATCACACAGCTACCATGGCTTGTCGCATGCTATCTTATTCAGGCATTACTTCAACTGATGGCACATGACTTCCAGAGTAAAAATGTCACTTTGAACAGATCAAAAACCATCTGAGTAATGGCACCCACAGTTGATTATGCATTTTTAAACCTTTCTAAGCTGTGTGAATTCTGTACTCAGTGAGGTAATGCCTTGTACCGTCCCCAATCAGGTGATATACCTGGATTTAAAGTCTGTTGTCTACAATGTGGCTTCGCTGTGACCCAGGGAGGAACAAATGATGTTCCTAGACTATTTGTAGCCATAGGGCATGGGAAGGTGCCCCCCTCCACCAGTCTCATTACGATCTGATTATGTATTTTAAACATCAGCTTAAAATCAAAATCAGATGTGATAGAAAGAGGTTGCCTCTTCCAATATTTAAGCAAAGGTGGATACACATCGTTAGCTTATATGCATTCACATGGAATAGGTTTGAGTATGTGTTACCTGCCTAGGCATGGCACGCGCCAACTTTAAATTTCGAAAAAATTAAATGACCAACCTCTAAAGCATCAATCCCTTATATAGCAGAATGAATGTGTCCTGCCACTTCGTCTCTTCCCTGCAACCTCTTTCCCACAAAAAAGACGTTGCGAGGATGTCTCTACTTTATCCTTATTTTCATGGCAATTGCTCATCTGAGCTTCAATTTATGGTCCCTCCCTCACCAAACTTTCACGAAAAACACTCGTCTAGCCAAAACCACTATCAATAATTTCCCACACTCTTTATCTGTGCCTAAACCTAAATGTAGATTCCATGAACAAAGCTTCTTTCTGAGAACTGCACGCCTGTGGAACTCTTTTCTGATTGCCTGCTTTCCAGCTGACTACAATCTGTCTTCAAGTCCAATGTAAACAAGTTCTTGATGAACCGTTCCCCTAAGTAATCCAATTTACAAAATTCCCACTACTTATGTTTACTATGCTATAATCACATTAACTAATTAATGTATATCCATTAACCCTTATCCTCGAGTAGTCTCTGGGCCTTCATAAGCAGTGATTCCTGTGAAAAAAAAAAAAAAAAAAATCTTCAGAATACCCTTTCCGTGAACATTATTTTATCCTAAACCTGTCCCAATGGTTCTTATTCTAGGTCACCAGAAATCCAAAAAATGCTCCATTCCAATTTCTTTTGTCCATTAGACATTGCTCACTCTTAGTTAGGAAGTGACCTGCTTGTAATAGTCAGAAAACAGTCACCATTGGCCTTTTGGCTAGGAACAAAGTGTAGTATCTGTACCTTCCAGACTAAAGCAATTTTAATTTTTTGTTTCTATCCAGATTGCCCCTTTTGGGGAGTTGGATTTTCCTTACATTAAAAACCGACCTTGTGTCTAACTCTGTCCTCGTGGGGAGGCAAGTAAATAGGAACCACTAACATTTCAGATATTGGATAGGTTGGGAGGGGGGCTTTACTAACACAAACATAATTAGAATTTTATTTGGTTCATTTATTTTTTAACTAGTGGGGCCAGCGTTGCCAAAAAAAAAAAAAAAAAAAAAAATCGGAATTTGGCTGGCCTCGACCAGATGTGAAAGCGAAAGCAAAATTTTATAAGAAAGGAAGAAAAAAAAATCTCATAACACAAGTTAGCAAGTTAACGCTTTTATCAATGGGCCCATGAGGACACAGATGTCATAATGTCGCAAATTTAGCTTTTTAAAACAGAAGAACATAACAGCATAAGCGCAGTTTGCAAACTACATTGAAAGCAAAGTTTTTATTTGACCCTCCCCTTCAAAGAAAACGACATTTCTACAAGAAATAATCACCCCCCCCCCAATTCTTCGATATTTTTCATCTGAGAGGTTGCTCTTTCTAATAATGCCAGACTGGTGTCTGTACGATGTGGATGACAAAAGATTTTGGCAGACATACGAACAGACACACTAACTAGTTTGAATTTTTAATTATTGCTATTTTTATTTATTTTGGAATGTTTTTAAGGCTTAGTGATTTCCCACTGCCCCTTTCATTGCAAATTTATACATACGACTGCTTTTCTTTTATAATGAACTTTTTATACTACAACAAATTGAACCTTTCACGTTTTATTTTTATTATAAGAAAAACACACACATTTATAGTATGTCTACCTATTCGCAACTAGGTCTATCTGTATTCTCCAATTTTTATAATAAGTAAAACACACACACATTCATAATATGTCTACCTATTCGTAACTAGGTCTATCTGTGCTCTCCAATTTTTATAATAAGTAAAACACACACACATTCATAATATGTCTACCTATTCGTAACTAGGTCTATCTGTGCTCTCCAATTTTTATAATAAGTAAAACACACACACATTCATAATATGTCTACCTATTCGTAACTAGGTCTATCTGTGCTCTCCAATTTTTATTTTAAGTAAAACACACACACATTCATAATATGTCTACCTATTCGTAACTAGGTCTATCTGTGCTCTCCAATTTTTATAATAAGTAAAACACACACACATTCATAATATGTCTACCTATTCGTAACTAGGTCTATCTGTGCTCTCCAATTTTTATAATAAGTAAAACACACACACATTCATAATATGTCCACCTATTCGTAACTAGGTCTATCTGTGCTCTCCAATTTTTATAATAAGTAAAACACACACACATTCATAATATGTCCACCTATTCGTAACTAGGTCTATCTGTGCTCTCCAATTTTTATAATAAGTAAAACACACACATTCATAATATGTCTACCTATTCGTAACTAAGTCTATCTGTGCTCTCCAATTTTTATAATAAGTAAAACACACACACATTCATAATATGTCTACCTATTCGTAACTAAGTCTATCTGTGCTCTCCAATTTTTATAATAAGTAAAACACACACACATTCATAATATGTCTACCTATTCGTAACTAAGTCTATCTGTGCTCTCCAATTTTTATAATAAGTAAAACACACACACATTCATAATATGTCTACCTATTCGTAACTAGGTCTATCTGTGCTCTCCAATTTTTATAATAAGTAAAACACACACATTCATAATATGTCTACCTATTCGTAACTAAGTCTATCTGTGCTCTCCAATTTTTATAATAAGTAAAACACACACACATTCATAATATGTCTACCTATTCGTAACTAAGTCTATCTGTGCTCTCCAATTTTTATAATAAGTAAAACACACACACATTCATAATATGTCTACCTATTCGTAACTAGGTCTATCTGTGCTCTCCAATTTTTATAATAAGTAAAACACACACATTCATAATATGTCTACCTATTCGTAACTAGGTCTATCTGTGCTCTCCAATTTTTATAATAAGTAAAACACACACACATTCATAATATGTCTACCTATTCGTAACTAAGTCTATCTGTGCTCTCCAATTTTTATAATAAGTAAAACACACACACATTCATAATATGTCTACCTATTCGTAACTAGGTCTATCTGTGCTCTCCAATTTTTATAATAAGTAAAACACACACACATTCATAATATGTCCACCTATTCGTAACTAGGTCTATCTGTGCTCTCCAATTTTTATAATAAGTAAAACACACACATTCATAATATGTCTACCTATTCGTAACTAAGTCTATCTGTGCTCTCCAATTTTTATAATAAGTAAAACACACACACATTCATAATATGTCCACCTATTCGTAACTAGGTCTATCTGTGCTCTCCAATTTTTATAATAAGTAAAACACACACATTCATAATATGTCTACCTATTCGTAACTAAGTCTATCTGTGCTCTCCAATTTTTATAATAAGTAAAACACACACACATTCATAATATGTCTACCTATTCGTAACTAAGTCTATCTGTGCTCTCCAATTTTTATAATAAGTAAAACACACACACATTCATAATATGTCCACCTATTCGTAACTAGGTCTATCTGTGCTCTCCAATTTTTATAATAAGTAAAACACACACACATTCATAGTATGTCTACCTATTTGTAACTAGGTCTATCTGTGCTTTTCATCTGTCTATATAATTCTGCCTGCAAGTGTCTGTCAACAGCAATATATCTGTACTATTTTGGATTATTCGGAATACTGTTATTATCTTGCGTTTCTCATGTTTCGACTGATGTGAGCTCTGACCTTCTTTAAGTGTGTTTAGTTGAACTCGTGGATCTGTCAAAACTCAGGAATCTGCAAAGAATTTCGAAAATCCTATGATGAATTCTTTAATTTTTTTTTTTTTTACAAAACGATCAACAGAATCATCGGACATGTTATTTGCATTCTTCAGACTATCGTCCTAATCTTGAGCTTTATTTTTACGTTTCAGCCAGTATAACTTCCGACCTTCTTCAGCTGTTTTTTTTTTATTGAACTTTAGAATCTTTCTCACATACTCAAGAATCTGCACGGAATTATCAACCCTCATCACAAAAATTCAGAAACATAACAATCTATCTGGTTATCTAGACTAGGGTCCCCAACCTTATTTTCCTTGTGGATCCCGTGGGAACTATATTATCATCCCTGGACCCCCATATATTCATATACAAGTAAAAAATAAAAAAAATAAAATAAAAATAAAAAATAAAATGTTTCTAGATTATAACAGGAAACTAACAATGAATCAATTTCATTATATTAATGACATAACATCCAAATGCACATCTTAAAAATTTTATTAAAACATGTACACCTCTTAGTGCGATACTCCCATTCAGTCTTAAAAGACAATAGATACCCCCTGTAAGGGTAGCTGAACGTGAAATTTTGAGGCAAGGGTTGCGCAATCTCCAACCACACCTCTCCTGAATCGGCACTGCTCGAGTCCAGTGGCAAGGAGAAGTCCAGGATGACTGGAAATAATGTTGAGATAATCGGAGAGCACATACAGCACCTGGTATTTCTAAATGGTCACCTGTTTTAGTACTGACTAGGCCTCTTAGTAAACAAAACAAAATAAATAGAAACTTTTTTTTTTCCCCTCCTTAAAGCTTCTCTGTACTCCCAAGTGCTATGTGGACCCCGGTTGGGAATCCCTGGTCTAAACATATATATCTTCTGAAAACTGACACACTACAAACACTCACATTTCTAACAAGCTAAGTTCAGCATAACTAATCATGCTCAAACATAAAATAATGTATGGAGATGGATAGGATTATAAAATAGTATTAAAGAATAGTATTATAAAATAGTATTATAAAATAGTATTATAAAAAAGTATTATAAAAAATAGTATAAAATAGTATTATAAAAAAGTATTATAAAAAATAGTATAAAATAGTATTATAAAAAAGTATTATAAAAAATAGTATAAAATAGTATTATAAAAAAGTATTATAAAAAATAGTATAAAATAGTATTATAAAAAAGTATTATAAAAAATAGTATAAAATAGTATTATAAAAAAGTATTATAAAAAATAGTATAAAATAGTATTATAAAAAAGTATTATAAAAAATAGTATAAAATAGTATTATAAAAAAGTATTATAAAAAATAGTATAAAATAGTATTATAAAAAAGTATTATAAAAAATAGTATAAAATAGTATTATAAAAAAGTATTATAAAAAATAGTATAAAATAGTATTATAAAAAAGTATTATAAAAAATAGTATAAAATAGTATTATAAAAAAGTATTATAAAAAGTATTATAAAATAGTATTATAAAAAATAGTATAAAATAGTATAAAAAAGTATTATAAAATAGTATTATAAAAAATAGTATAAAATAGTATTATAAAAAAGTATTATAAAATAGTATTATAAAAAATAGTATAAAATAGTATAAAAAAGTATTATAAAATAGTATTATAAAAAATAGTAAAAAATAGTATAAAATAGTATTATAAAAAAGTATTATAAAAAAGTATTATAAAAAGTATTATAAAAAAGTATTATAAAAAATAGTATAAAATAGTATTATAAAAAAGTATTATAAAATAGTATTATAAAAAATAGTATAAAATAGTATTATAAAAAAGTATTATAAAAAATAGTATAAAATAGTATTATAAAATAGTATTATAAAAAAATAGTATAAAATAGTATTATTATAAAAAAGTATTATAAAAAAGTATTATAAAAAAATAGTATAAAATAGTATTATAAAATAGTATTATAAAAAAGTATTTTATAATACTTTTTTTATAAAAGTATTATAAAAAAGTATTATAAAATAAAATAGTATTATAAAAATAGTATTATAAAAAAGTATTATAAAAAAGGTTGAAGTTGAGATGAAAATCCCCTACCTGTGTGTGCATGGTGAGGCAGTGCAAAAATTAATTTTTTTCCTAAACAATTCTAATCAATATCATTTATCCATTTATTTATTGTGGACTGTTATCCTCATCTTCTAATTGTTGTTTCATGACGTTTCGGCCAACTATTCTTCTTAGCCGATCCAGGTGAGCATCTTCTGAAGATAGCGGTTTTGATCCTACCCAAAGCTGGCTAGAGGCTTAGTTGGCCAAAAACATGGTGAGACGACAATAACTATGGAAGGCAGTAATTGCAGTGGATGCAGTTAGGAGATTCAGCGTTCCTATCTCATCGCGGTTAACCACCTGACGAAGGCCAGAGGAATAGTTGGCGTAAACGTCACGAAACAACTAAAAAAGATGAGGATAATAGTTTGCAATAAACAAATGGATAAATAATACAAATTACTCATCTCAATACTGAATTCCAATTAATTAAACAATTCCAATCAGTTTCAACAAAGTCAAAATTAGAAGAAAGACATTAAATGCGCAGGTGGTGGGAGGAAGAGGACCGGAAGTCATTCTTTAATGAAACCAAAGTCATTTAATTCTCCTATCCACTTCGTGAATCCTTCACGGCAAAATTAACATAATGAGAGAGAACTGTCATAATGGAGGAGGAGGAAAGAAAAAAAAAAAAATCAGGCAAATAGTTATGAAAATAAAATAAGGAGGGAAGGCTCTAGCGATTTAGTAGAAATACGCCTTTCCTTATTTATAAGCAGATTTTAACCAAAAAGTAGAAAACTCACATGCTTGACAACTGCATGTACGTAATCATTTTATGATAATCAATCTCTCTCTCTCTCTCTCTCTCTCTCTCTCTCTCTCTCTCTCTCTCTCACACACACACACACACACATACAATAGTGTATTAATTAATGTAGTAATCACTTTACAATATCCTTATTAAGAAGAAAAAAACAAAAACAAATGAACTATAAAATTGAATTCTCCTAATGTAGAAATTGTAGTTACATAAACAAATATTAATTAATCACACACTAAAATAATCTCGTGGACAAAAATACGTTTTTTTTCTTGTTTTTTTTTGTAATAAAGAATTCAACAACATTAAAGGAACCCTTGTATACAAAGCGTTTCCAAGTTTCACAATAGATGAACAGGTTGGCATAATGGTAGGATTCTTTGCTAATGCACCAGTAGACCAGTGTTAAATTCTCAGTCGTCATACCAAAGACTTCATGCCACCTTATCAAACACTCAACAATTATAAAGTAAGGATCAAGACTAAGTAGAGCGATCCTGGGAAAAGAGTGAAAAATAAATTTAAAAAAAAGTTTTAAAAAATAATACCATTCAGTACGGACCTGACAATGGGAGACCAGATAAGAACACAAAATTGAATTTATTAGACCATAAAATCCAACCTAGATCGACCCTTTGAGCTCATGGCAGCACAGTGGATAGAGGTGTTGAGTTTATGGTTCCAGGTGAGCACTGAAGATAGCGGTTTCAATTCTACCCAAGCAGGCCAACGGATTAGGCGGCCAAAACATGGGGAGACAACAACAACTATGGAAGGCAGTAATTACTGGTGATAAGTTATGAGACTCAGCATTCCTATCCCGTCAAGGTTAATCACCTGAAGAAGGCCAGAGGATGAGTTTGCCAAAACGTGGTGAAACAACAAAAACAACTATGAAGATGAGGATAAGAGTCTGTAAAAAGAAAGAAATGCACGAGTCAAACACTGTCCGCATCTTCTGTCAGGGGTAGGTTCAGAAAAGAGAGAAAGGTGGTTGATTTTTATATGTTTGAAATAATCCCAACCGAAAAGCAATGGTATAGAATTCCAAATCCAAGTCGTAGACTTTGACCATGGCCTTTTGGCTGGAATCAACTTGTAGTATCTGTTCTCATATTGTAAGTATCACATTTGATTTAGCATCAGTTTTATATGCAGGCATACATTGGAGAGCTTTAAGAAATTGACTATCAAACCAACCTCTTACCAGGTCTTTATGCTCTGCCATCAGGTCCCCTTTTTATCACTTCACATGCTTTTCTTTTTTTAGCCTTCCACAATAAACTGAACACACTATTTTAGCTGTTCTACAACTGCTAACCTAAAAACTCTTATTCATTCTTTCAAATGTGACCATACCATCAGAGTCTACTGTTCTCAACACATCTCCTTAGATTGTTCAGATTATATCTTCCTCGGAGGTCATCAGAACTAAGCCTGTCTTCACGACTCCCATCATCATATCGTTTCCTCAACCCTTTACTGACCAGGCCTCACTTCTATAGATCATCAAATTGTGTACTAAGTTTTATCTTTTGTCCGAAGGTAATGGAAAAGAAATCCTTCTGGACTGAGGCAATTTTAATTTTTCGTGACTATTTAAGAGGACGGCTCAACAAGAACTTATTTACATTAGATTTGAAAACGATCATGGTATAGTCAGCTAGGAAGCAGCTCCATAATATTGTGTTCCAAAGACAGATAAGGCAGAATGAAATATAAAGAGGATTTATACTAAAAGACCAGGAATGCCAAGGAAGAATCGAGACTGTTCAGGAAAGGTAGCATTATTTTTAAAACTTTGGGCCAAGATCAAAGTGAAGTATCTATCCTTCAGATGCTACACTTCAATTTCTTGTTCTCTCTCAGTGGCGGGGAAATCCTGCATGACTAAGAAAATGTTCATTTTTTTTCTCCTTTTCTCCACATTAAAAAACGACCCTGGTATCTAACGCTTTCCCGTGGGGAGGCATTGTAAATAGGAGCTTTTAATTGAAGCCAGCTATTATTGTCAGCTTGAAAACTCTGGGACAAAATAAAATTAAAAATGGTAGCGCTAGTTTGTCTGTCTCCATTTTTTTTTTTCAAAGTGCATCTCCTCCAAGACACAAGGTTGCCGAATGGTACAGGGCAGATTAAATGATTGCATTTTTTGTGGGTCGTTCTTTTATGGTTTTTTAGCCAGTAAAAACAGCTCTTAACGAATGAAAATTGAAGAAGAAGAAGAAGAAGAAGAAGAAGAAGAAGAAGAAGAAGAAGAAAAAAAGGAACTTATCAGGCAAAATCAACTTAAATTGCACTTGTATGTATGCAAAAATATATGCCGATACATTAAAGTTTGTTCATTTTGAACAATTTCTTATCCGTCCAACGAAGGTTGGAGAGCTAAATGTTTTGGTTTCGATTCCAGCTGAAGGCACCCAAGCCATATTGTTTTTATTTTATTTTATGACATATAAATAATTAATAGGGAATTGGTTTTATAATAATAAATATGAAATTTGCAAGAATAAAAACATAATATTTAAGTGTACTTCATAACCGGGCAATAATGGGTGCCCTGCTAGTGACTAAATATTTTGCAATATACATTTGTAAATTGCATGCTCATATTTTCTTATGCATGTGCAATAGTTCATAGTAAAATGTCTGATGTTGCTGGGATGCTGAAAACAGATACTACACTTTGAGGTGGGCACAAAAACAGATACTATACTTGGAGGTGGGCACAAAAGGTGCTAGTGTTCTATCTATGCTGCTGTCATGATATCATACTCCCAGGCATTAACTTCTTTCGGGGGATCAATGTGTTATATGTTCATTTACCAGGATATTATCTTCCCAGAATAGCAAAAAATGCGATTTGAGGGAACATATTTTTGCTACTATGTTTTTATTTTTAAATTGTCCGGTGGGGTGGGGAGGTACACCTAAGAAAGAAAATGGTGAACCATAAGAGTGATGACGAGGAAGGTGCTAGGAAACTCTAGAAAGATGTGAATGAAAACGTTGAAGAAAGTTCACTTTCAGGAATTCAATGCGAGAATAATTAATTGCTGGAAATTTTCTGAATTTTGCTCGATAATTTGCATATGTCAGTTAATTGTAATTCATGCACACTTTATTTGAGAGTAATTATTTCGAATTAAAAAAAAAAGAAGAAAAAAAAAAAGAACTTTGAAGTGAAGGAATGAAGGGACTCTCATACACAGACGGAAAATAATTCACCTCACCTCTACTACTAAACAGACTTGTAGTATCTGTTCTTCAGATGCTGCACTTCTATTTCTTGTTCTCTTTCGTTGGAGGAGAAATCCTTCACGACTGAGACAATTTTTATTTTTGTACCTTTTCTCCACGTTAAAAAACGACCCTGGTGTCTAACTCTGTCCCGTGGGGAGGCATAGTAAATAGGTACTACTAAACAGACTTACTTTACCAAAGGAACATCTTCCAGAACAACCGTTCTTGGAAACCCACATTGGAACTGATTAAGTACATCTTTGTTGGTTTGTCACTACTCTTTATCCAAAAGACGATTGCTCTCAAAACAAATCGTTGCCTTTAAGTTAAAGAGTAACCTTCAAATAATGTCTAACATAATAAAACTTGAAGTCACCATCTTGGAATGGAATAGAATAATCATTACGGCTACATTATAATAGAGAAACTAAAAAAAAAAAAAAAAAAAAAAAAACAATTAAAAAAAAAAGCACTGGTATCTACTGGCATTTTGTGTCAGTTTTTAACCAAAAGCAACGATATCTACTTAACATGTCAGAATTACTGAAACATCACCGAATCATTTAAAAAAAAAAAAAAAAAAAAAAAAAAGAAAAGTTTTTGATCTTTATCATAAAACACACCGGCCATATTTCTTTGGGAACACGTGACATAACACGTGAAGTAACTCGGTTATGCTAAAAACAAGCAAGTAGCTAATATTTATGATTGTTAACGCAAAATTTATTGAAAAATTGGCAATAGTTATACGCTATTTGCCCCCCTCCTCCCCTCCCTTGGAACTCTCCAGTGTTTTCTTAGCCAATCATTTTATTTTCGCTAATTTTCTTCAAAAAAATGTCTCCTTTAACAATTTTTTCTACCTTATCGTTTTTCTTAATTTTTGGATATATTCATTACTGTGACATGACAAATAAGTAGATAACATTGGTTTCCCTTGAAATTCAATATTAAAACTTTCTAATTTCGCTATTATTAGTGTAGTTGCACCGAATAATTTATACAGGATAGACGTGAATAGAAACAGCAGGCGAGTATTGTGAAAAAGAATGTGAATGTCAACCGTGGAAAGAAACACAGGACAATGATGAAGGAAGATAGTTTAAAGAATATTTAGTATTTATTAAAGGTAATAAATAAATAAATAAATAAATAAACAAACTATGTACAGAATACTGTGTTATGAACATAGAATGACATTTGAGAGAGAAAGAGAGAGCAAATAACTAAAGAAAAAAAACGGAGTGGGGAAGAGAGAGAGAGAGAGAGAGAGAGAGAGAGAGAGAGAGAGAGAGAGAGAGAGAGGAAGGTCACTACCACGCACAATGTAAGCCCCTACGGCACACAAACCTACAAGCGGCAATTTGAAAACAAAAACACAACTTCTCAACTGGTTAAACAACCAGGCCTGTTATTTGTCATCTTTTTCTTTTAATAGGTCGACTTGACAAATCCCCCCTCCTCCGACTTTCCTACCGACTATTCTTACTTCGTTTCAGTCCTGCTATTTCAGTCTACGTCCAATCCTTCCTTTCTCTTTTCTGTTAATATTTCTCACTGACCCAAGCAAAGCACAGGGAAGTTCCAGCTGTTTTTATTTAAACAACGATTCGTCCCCCCCACCTCGCCCTTTAAATCGATGAAAGTACTTTATTTCATAGTTAAGTAAAGCAAGTTTAATGGGGGGGGGGGGACAAGTACACGTTCTGCTCTATTGGGGTGGGGGGGGGCGTGTCTCACCTTTCTTTAATACGCTTATATAGATATTAAATATTATAACAGAAAAGTTATCTGTCTGTGCCTGTCCACCTAAAAGTAAAAAAACTACACAAGACACACACTAAGCTGATATATTCTTTCTCAGAATTGGACAAGATACGGGCACATCTGTTAATTTTAAGATTCATTCTTTTTAGGGGTTGACATATTGAGCGATTTTAAAAAAATATTATGTGATAATTCGACAAGGATTTATTTTAGTTAAGAGTGTGTGTGTGTGTGAGAGAGAGAGAGAGAGAGAGAGAGAGAGAGAGAGAGAGAGGGGGGGGGAGTAACCATGTTAGCTTAGTATAATTAAAACGAAGTCCTTTTCTGTTACTCTATATCTGCTATAGACTGATACTCAAAAAACTGAAAAGTTAAAAAAAAAAAAAAAATTAAAAAAAAAAAAAAAAAAAACGCGTGCGGAGGGAGTGTATAATACAATGTAGAAAGATCCTAAATATCAGGTCCTGGATATGACCTTAAACTATATCCAGTGGTGAGGCCCCAGCTTGCGGGCTTTGGGGAGTGTAGCGCCACCCTTTAATTGCCATTGCTCCCAGGTCCACTCTGACCCGGATTGGTAGCACCTGTTATGGTCCCAACTATGAGTTAAATAGAAAATGACTTGAAAACAACAAATATATTGTATTAAAAATTTTCTTCAAAATCTATGGATTCGGCATTAAATAACCTGAAAAGGGTTGGTATGCCGTAAAACAAAAACCAACCAACCTAAATATCAACCTAGATTTTATGGTAAACTGTGATTCTCATTCATGTCAAACACTATATTTGTTTTAGTTTTTCTTCGGTGGGGAATATATACCCCAAACACTACGATAATCAATCTATAATTTCTGAATTTGATTCCAAGATTTTCATGCGATAAAATGTGCTTTGATCAGTTCTCTGGAAATCCTCATTGGTAACACTATTGCGACCATCCATCATACCTTGCCTTCATCGCATACTTCTCTTTTAGGTCCTCGAGGGTGGAGTCCCTGCTATACACAAACGCTAATGCGCATTTGCATAGTTCTAACAAAGGAAAGTAACTCAATACCACTCCTTTATTATTTTTTTTTTTTTGTTAGATAGTAGGAGCGCATTACCTCCCTTTGTTAAAAATATGATGATATATTTATCTCCCTTGCAATCTTCTCCGAAATTTTCAGGACTCCATATTGGATTTTTCTCTCTTTTTTTTTTTTTTTAAATATAACCGATTTTTATTCAGCATTACGCAACGAAATCAATTCATTTATCTATTTTTTCTTTAACTAAAACAGGAGTTTTAAAAACGAAATGCTGACACCCATTTTCACAGTAAATAATAAGCGACCATTTATTAAGTCTTCATAAAAAAAAAAATCCAACGAGAGAGCAGCATAGATCGGTTTAAAAAAAGATAGATGGGTGCATGTTCAGAATAAGAATGAAAATAAAAATTGGCAAAATGTAATTTCCATTAAAAAAAAAAATGTTATTTACTACATTTTTATGTCAATTTCAACTAAAAGTAACGTTATTTACTTAATTATCGCGTAATTAGTAACATATTACTGCATTATTAAATAAAACATGTACTTTCATGATTTCACAATACATTAATCTGCCATTATTATTTTTGAAACATAACTTAAACAAGGGAAGTAACTCCAAGTTTGGAATCTATTCTTGAAGTATAACCTGTAATTTATTTCGAAAACTACTTTCATTGATTCATTTTCTACTTTATCAATTGTTATAATTTTTGGATAATTTACTAATTCCGACATGACAATCAAGTAGATACCATTGGTTTCAAATTGAAATCCAATATTTTGATTTTCGGTTTTCATTTTTATTCAACAAGCGCCGAATTATGAGGGAACACGAAAAATTATTGATCAACTCTCGATGACAACGTTCATTAGAGTGCTGACGGATGGGTCAAAACAACTATTAAAGCACTTGGTGTTTGGAGTGTGAGTGGATTGAAACAGATGACCAGTAACAAAGGATCAGCATTAAATTTATATGTATTTTTATTATTAAAGTAATGCGGATGAATCATCATCTA
Source organism: Euprymna scolopes (assembly GCF_053919585.1). Classification (NCBI taxonomy): domain Eukaryota; kingdom Metazoa; phylum Mollusca; class Cephalopoda; order Sepiida; family Sepiolidae; genus Euprymna; species Euprymna scolopes. The sequence continues at coordinate 120,530,507 of NC_136495.1, forward strand.
TATATTAATACAATAGCATGTGTGTTCTTTTGTGTGTCATGCTTTCCGGCAAATTTCATTGGTTGAGATTTAATTCTGGAATAGACATTTAATTTCGGAATACACATTTATGAACGCTCCAGGTGGCATTCGATTAGCATGTTCTCACCGCTATATTTGTTTTTAATTTTAGTAAAATTTAGGGTTTTATCTTTCAAAAGTTGTTAAGAAATAATTGATTTTAAATTATTCCGTAGTAAAAAACAATAACACAAATCTCTCAGCTGGCTGACGCTATAAGTTTTCTAACTTAAAATATTTGAGACAAAAATTGAGCAGTTATTTGTTTTTTTCATTGTTTATTTTTTTTATATATTTTTTATTGAGAGAGAGAGATAGAGAGAGACGCTGAGGTTTTATATATATATATATATATATATATATATAGTTCCTTTTTCTAAATAAATTATTCTTATTACCACATTGTTTTAACTAAAATAGTTTCATGAAAAACTGTCTTTGGTACATAAAATATTTTAATCTATATATTAATACAATAGCGTGTGTGTTATTTTGTGTGGCACATTTTTTTCTCTTCCGAGTGTCTGTCGTTTTACTGTTATGCCTTTCCATTTCTTGTATTAAATAATTTTACCAAGAATTCTTCATAAGTTTTGGTTTCGGTTTCGATTACAGCTGAAAGAACTCCAGTTATATATACATACATTCTTTTTTTTCTTCATAAGTTTTGGTTTCAGTTTCAATTGAAGCTGATGCACCCAAGCCATATGGATATATTTTTATTTTTGAAATCACAAGTTTATAATATATAAGAATGGATCGAAAATCGACTCCTTTAGTAATATATACGAAATCTGCATAAATTAAAATATCATATTTAAGCATATTTTCCGACCAGGCTATGCCGGGCGTCCCTGCTAGCTTAGATATATACTTTTGCAGTTTTAACAACAGAACTACAATAATATCAAGGTACTTGGCCTTTTGGCCAAGATCAAAGTGTTGTATCTGTTCTTCAGATGCGGCACTTCTATTTCTCGTTCAGTGGAGGAGAAATCCTTCACGACTGAGACAATTTTTATTTTTGTACCTTTTCTCCACGTTAAAAAACGACCTTGGTGTCTAACTCTGCCCCGTGGGGAGGCATTGTAAATAGGTACAATAATATCAAGGTATCTCCATTTATGCTGAACATCCACAAAAATGCCAACATCAATATATTACATATGAAAGTCCATTGTGGAATTTCCACAGGTCCCGCTAGTTATTATTATTATTATTATTATTATTATTATAGATCTCACATTTTAGGTCGGTTACGCAAAGTATAAAACACTATATTATAGTTTGTTTACTTTTAGTAACTTGCTTAAAAATAATTTTCACAATAAGCACAAGAACTCACTAAAAACAAAATAGCAATTAATTTAGAAATTAAAAAGAAAAGAAAAGAAATTTGAACAAACATGAAATCAACTGACAAAAGTTCAGTGTAAATTTAACAGAATTATCGGCCCAAATTTAATGAAACCCACAGGAACCAAATCGACGTCAAACCAAATTGCCTAAAACATTCGATGAAAATCGATTTCACTAATCATTATCGAAACTGTCTCGAGGCTTGATAACTATAGTTAACTTTCATCAATCAATATTAAAAAAATGTAGAGTTGAAATAGTGAAATTTTTTTTTCTTTTTCTTTTAATTGAAACTTTATCGGAATCACATCAATCGCATTAAAATCTGGTCATGTTTCTGAATTTTTGAGATGAGGATTGGTTATTGGTATTATTTGTATTCTTTGGACTACTGATCTCATCTTGAACGTTATTTTCACAATGTCTCGATGTAATCTCCGACCTTCTTCCTTCCTGACCGAAGAATCCAAATAATGCGAACAAAATCTGGTTATCTTGAATTTTCTAGCTTTAAGATGGCTGCCATTGAAACAACAATCAAATCAGTTCTAGTTATATGACAATTTGGTTTAATGGAAGACATTTTAAAGAGGAAAAGTTAAAGATAGCTAAAACACCTACTTAGCTCCCAAGTTTTATCACGAAGTTCTTACTTGCAAAAAAAAAAAAAAAATAAATAAATAAAATAATAAATAAATAAATAAAAATGAAAAAATATGAAGACATTTATCAGATTAAATTGGAAATAAATAACTTTCGAATTGATTTACTTTGAAATAAAGTTCTGTCCGTCTTTGTTCACATTCTTCGTCAGCTGATATTTGCTCTTCACGATAAATTCCCTGGAAAAGTCACTTCTGATTAATGCTTACCAGTTTTAAAATATGCAAACGAATTTGAATTTTTTTCCCCTTAGAATAACAGAATATTTTAAACCGGTAAACATTAATTAGGAGTGACTATTCCACGAAATTCATCGTGAAGCGCGAATATCAGCTGACGAAGCATGTAACCACAGACGGACGGAATTTGATTTTAACAAATTTCAGTTACACAGTTGAAAAAGTTAAAGTCTTTTCCGTCTTTCTAGTTTTGTCCCTATTTACAATGTCTCCCCACGGGACAGAGTTAGACACCAGGGTCGTTTTTTAATGTGGAGAAAAGGAACAAAAATAAAAAATTGTCTCAGGTGTAAAGGATTTCTCCTCCACCGACAGAGAACAAGAAATTGAAGTGCAGCATCTGAAGAACAGATACTACACTTCTAGTTTTGTCAGAAACAATGCTGATAGAGATACATTTTTCAGCATAAATAGATGTATTTGTGCATGTTGAGGAGATTTTTTTATTTATTTATTGAGCAACTACACTATAATAGCGAAATTCGAAATTTTAAATATTTAATTTCAAGGCAAACTCGTGGTCTCTACTTAATTGTCGTGTTACAGGAATGAATATATCTAAAAATTACGAAAACCGATGAGGTAGAAAAAGTTATTAAAGAGAACATTTTTTAGGAAAATTGGCGAAGACAAAATATTTGGCTAACAAAACAAAACAAAAAACACTGGAGAGTTTCAAAGGGAGGTAAACAGCGTGTAACTATTGCCAATTTAATAAATAAATTTTGCGTTTTGCCTTGTTTTTAGCATAACTGGGTTACTTCCCTTGTTATTACGTCATCATGTGTTCTTAAAAGAATATGGTGACGGTTTTCTATTTTTGATAAAGATCGAAACCTCGTGCTTTCGGTAAATATTTAATTCTAACATGCTAATTAAGTAAATATCAATGCTTTTTTAGTTGAAATTGATACAAAAAATCAATAGATAAAATTTTTAAATCGATTTTTTTCGTTTTTCGAATTTCATTATTATAGTGCAGTTGAGTTGCACCCTTTTTTATGAAAACCTTTTCACTTGTAACAGGACGCGAGACAATTCAAGCAGTTTAAAATGAAAGTTGTCATTATATTAAAAAGTATGACTTAAAAAAAAAAGAAAAAAAAAAGCGAACTTTTTTTGTTATTTTTTTAATTTTTTTACAAAATTAAACTTTGGTAAATAAATAAAAACAAAATAAGCATTAAAATGCACAGTTCTGAACAGTCATTGAAAAACTAATTTTCTCCCCCTGTTCCGACTTCAAAAATTAAAAAAAAAAAAAAAAAATGTTTTCGAAAACTGATATGCACAAGTGCCGGTTTACGCATACAATTATGCATTTAGCAACGGCGCAAAACGCATCAGTTACTTGAAACGTAAAAAAAAAAAAAAAAAATCCCACGGGAGTCTCAACTTCACTTGCAATCGGCTTACGATTTAACAAGCATGTAGAATTGCACGTCCACTTGTTGATTAATAAAAATAAAAGAAAAAGAAAAGAAAAAAAAGCAGTGCGCGACTGCGACTGCGCGACTGAAAGACAATGACAATGAGTTGGAAATAAATGTTGACACGGTTTCGTTAGATTCGTAGAACAACGAGTAACATAGACTAACGTTGGGTGGGGTGGGAGGGGAGACAAGAGATTACACTTGGAGAGAGAGAGAGAGAGAGAGAGAGAGAGAGAGAGAGAGAGAGAGAGAGAGAGAGGGGTGGTTAAAAATATTTCTTAGCATTTTATTATTGGGGTGCCAGGTGCGCAGAATCCCAAATTAATGAGTGATGTCTAAAGTTTAAAACGAGAGAGATTCTATCTCTCTCTCACACACACACACACACACACACTACACTGGATATTAAAATAAAATACGCACACGCGTATTTTATTGTGCTTTTTTACGCGCATGTGTGTACAGAGAGAGAGAGAGAGAGAGAGAGAGAGAGAGAGAGAGAGAGAGAGAGAGAGAGAGAGAGAGAGAGAGAGAGAGAGATATGCATGCTCATTGCTCCGCCTCTATAGTGGGTTGGCACTTACATACCGAAAGTGGCCTCAGATTAACACATAAGAAAAGGAAGGGAGAGAAAAATAATAAACGAGTAGAGATTTTAGTGGCACTTCAGTTCTGATCAAAAGTATAGGCAAAACATAGTTAAAAAAAAAGAAAGAAAAAAGAAAAGAAAAAAAAACGCAAAAAGACCACACTACAGACAGACAGAATATCCCTCCGCCCCCACCTCGCTAGAGTTGGATGCACTTCGATTGTTTTCTTTCTTTTGTTCATGGGATGGGAGATTGATAAGGGCAAAAAACGAAATGCATTTGGACCCCCCCCCCACTTGCAGACTATTAACTGGAAAGAAGAGGAAAGCAGAGAGGTTTAGCAATAAGAAAATAAATAAAAGTTGTCTGTGTGTGTGTGTGTGTGTGTGTGTGTGTGTGTGCGTGTGCGTGCATGTCGTTAGGTTTGAATATTTATACTTTCGACAAAGAGAGGAGGAGGAGGAGGATGGTGTAGTGGTGTTACTGATGACAAGTGCCTATGTAAACAAGATTATTGGATCCTTCGTAGAAATAGATGAACGTTAAAGCACATCGTAAGCTAAATTAAAAAAAAAAAAAAAAAAGTATCATGAACGATATTTCGTTGGTAAGATTTTGCAGAAAAAAAGGAAAAAACAATGCAATAATTTGAATTGATTTTTTTTAATTGTTCTGTTGATTTTTCAAAGTTGTTGCTCTTTTAACCACTGCCACCATTACGACAATGAACAGCGGTGGACAACATGGATGACAAACTCCGTCGAGTAAATTACTTAAAGTGAAACTTATTTTTACTTAAATCATATATACACATACAATATAAACAGTAGGTACCTCCAACGCCCCCCCCCCCTATATGTAACACGATGTAACCGTAATTTAATATTATCACCCTAACTTTTTTTTTTAATATTTAAAAGAACTTCAAATAAACTGCTTATATATTTAAAAAAATTTTTTTTACAGCATACGAAAACAATGAAAATGCGAAAGTAAAATCGTGTTTACATTATAGACGCTTTAAAACAACGTTCCTGTGTAATCACCTATGTTTAAAAAATGTAGTAAAAAGCAACTAATGGCCAGATTTTCATGAAATTTTCGATACTTATTCATTATTTTAAAATTAACTTACATATTAAAAGCAGAGTTCTTTAAATATATGACGGGATTTAAATATATGACGGGTCGCCTATATTTCATGTTACGAAAACTAAAAATAAATTTAGGGTCATAAAAATTGCAACATTTTATAAAGCTGAAGTGTGTAAATAATTAAAATAAATTCTACAGACAAACAACGTCGCAGCCTACAAGAGCCATGACAGTCAACCGAAAGTCCAAGACTAGAGTTACGCCCTCATTTAGGCTCATCAGTTAGATACAACCGAACTGAGAATTCGAAACGCGAGTCCCTTGCACGCCAGGCAAGCACTCTGCCAACTGAGCAACTGAGTCTTGGACTTCCGGTTCGTTGACTGTCATGGCTCGTCTGAGCTGCGACGTTGTTTGGCTGTGGAATTTATTATATATAATCTCTCACATTCTGAATATATATATATATATATATATATAACGATTAGAAAATTTACACTGAAAATCGTAAATAAAAAATAGACATAAAATAATCAACGCCTTTCTCAATATAATTATTTGAATAACAGCAAAGACAAAAAAAAAAAAAAAAACAACAACAAAAAAAAAAAACAGATTTCTAAGAAATAGTTAAGTTGAAAAGATTTAAATGATGTTCCAATATTCCGCGAATATGAAGTTTTAAACAGAATTTTTTTATTAACCGTTTCCAATGTTGAAAAATATATTCATATATAATAGACTATTGGCAATGCTAAATTAGTAAATTCAGCATCAACCTAAAAACAATTGGAGAGGAGGAGTTTTGTAACCATTTTGAACTTTCACCTAACAATGTGATAAAACAATTTCGTAAGACTCGAATTTAACTTGAAAATATGATTTTAAAAAAATAGCACGGTAACATAAGTGTATGAGCACCATTTTTATTAACATTTACGATTTATTTAATCAAAATAAAAATAATTTTAGCCTACTTTTATTTTCATTTTCGCTCCTTTTTTTAATGACTAATATACAAATATTTAAAATATTATTAATCATTAAACTTTATAATAACACAATTATTGTAAATTAGAATAGTACGCAGCTAAATATTTATAACATTTTATTTAGAGGAATATCGAAATCATTCTGTCAAGTTATGCATCAGTAAAACTTGGATTTCTAGTTTTAGTTGGACATATATAAATGCAGGAGAAAAATAATACTTTACGAAACATAGCCAATATATTGTATATTTGTATTTGATATTTGTAGAGAAATAACTTATGTTTGAAAAATAAACAATATTAAAAAATCTATTACTGGTTTCATCGTGTTTCATATAGTGGAGTATTGTATTGTTTTAATATAAACAAACAAACAGAATAATTGATAACCTACTTTTTTTCTTGTTCGTTTGAAATAGAATTTCAATGCAATTGTTAAAAATGAAACTATTTAAAAAGAAGTTTCATTTTGCAGATGATGGAATATATTTATTTATTGTATATGCAAAAATATAAGCCAAGCCGACTAATAAATACATATATATTTTAAATTAATAATTTTTCTAAATCAATATAATATAAACGTAAATATGAAAATCCGATCGCAAAAAAAGGGAGTGGGGAAGAAAAAAAAAGCGTTACTTCCATTAATCATTTTATCGCCGTTGGGCATCCGTAGTATTAACGCAGAAAATAATGTACACACCAAATGATGACGTCGCCATTATTGGTGATTGTGCACATAAAATTGGATGCCCCTAATAAACAGTAAACAAGTTTCATAGTCGTCATCTTTATAAATATATCAATATTTGGGTAATAACCAGAGAATTTTGAATTGGAATTAAAGACAGGAAACCTAAAAAAAAAAAAAAAAAAAAAAAAAAAAAGTGGGAGAGGTGAGCGTAAAATAATTTCACCATTTTATGGTAAAATAATTGTTTTAAGGATCCCCTGTCTTTAATTAGAAAATTGTAAAATCGAGTTATGTGCCCTTAGACATTTCCTGAACTGGTTTATAAAAGATGTTGACTATATTTTTCGGCTTTACGTGCACGTGGAAACTCGCCATGATGTTTTTCTTGTGCGGATATTTATTTTGACTAAAACTGAGTTTAAGAAACTCATTTTATTTTAAATTTGTGTACCTTCTTGTATTGTGCGTAGAATACACCTGTTTATATATATATATATATATATATATATATATATATATATATATATATATATATATATATATATACACACACACACACACATATGCATACTGAATACTTGACTCCTATTGAAAACACAAACAAAACACTAAATTTTTATTGAATTTTTTAGCTTTAAAATTGCTGCCCTTGAAACAAAAGTTTCCCAACCAAATTAGTTATAATTTTATAACAATTTTGTTCAATTAATAACTTAATGACAAAACAATATCTTAATAATTTTATTATTATTATTATTATTATTATTATTATTATTATTATTATTATTCACATTTTTGTCTGGCTGTTGGTATTGCCGATTTTATACTGATAGGCTGGATGTTTTTGTTTTACGGCATATCAATCCTTTTTAGGTTATTTAATGCCGAATCCAGTGATTTTGAAGAAAAAGTTTTTAATAGAATTTTCTTTTTCAAGTCGGTTTCTATTTAACCCATAGTTGGGACCCTAACAGGTACTACCACTCCGGGTCAGAGTGGACCTGGGAGCAATGGCAATTAAAGGGTGGCTCCACATTCCGCAAAACCTGCAAGCTGGGGCCTCGCCATCAGATATAGTTTCACCCAGGACCTATACTGATAGGCAGATCATAACAAATGAACATGCGCTCTCTGTATCCTCTTTCACTCTTCCAGCACTTTCTGCAAAATTCTGGCAGTACCAACATGGCAGTCTTTTAAAATGCTTCAACATTGCAATGGATCCCAAATTTCTCAATCCACTCGTCAAATGCTTTTGTTACACTCCCCCAGGGTTCCCATCACAACAGGTACAACTTCTATTTTTCTTTTCAACTTTCACAATCTTTTTATCGCCCCTTCTTCAAGTCTTGATACTTTTCGACCTTCTTTTCTTTTTCCTCCACACTCATATCAGCTGGCACTGACATATCAATGATTATTGCCTTGTATTCCCTTTTTTCCAACAAGACCAAATCTGGTGTTTTTGTTTCAAACACATTATCACATTGGATATTCACATTATCACTCTCCAGCATCCGTTCTGGATCATGCTCATACCATTTTTTCACTGCATTTCAATCCTCTTTTCTTGCTTATGTCCCAATGGACCGTCCTCACAATATTGTCATGTCGTCTCTTGTATTCCTTTTCAGCTAACTTCTCACAAGCCGCTGACGAGGTGTTGTACATTCTCATCTTTATAATTTTGTTTTGTTTGGGACAATGTTGTTTCAATGACAGCCATTTTCAAGCTAGGAATTTCAATATAACCAGATTTTATTTAAAAACAAAGAATGTGATGAATTTTACTTTCTGAATAATTAGCACTTAAAGAATTTTTGCAAATATAATCAAAGACGAATAAAGACAATTCTTATCACAGAAAAAAAAATTCTTTACAAATGCATTAATCTTGTTCTATTATTTGGGCAACTTTGCTTTCACGAAGAAAGGTAATAAAAAAAAAATATTAGGATCAAGTACATTGTGATTGAGTTTATATTTATCTGCCTGCTCTGAGAACAAAATCAGACACAATGTCGGATTTTTAGGTTGGGGATAATACAGCTTCCTGAAAAAGAGGCACTCTGAATTGGGACAAAAATAAAAATTGCCACAGGCAAAAAGGATTTCTTCTTTTATCGAGAACAGAACAAGTAGTAATTTTGATCTTAATCCAAACTGAGATTGAGTCCATCTCGAACTTTATATAAAAATGCTTGGATAATTTAGCATAAATTAAAAAAAAAAAAAAAATCTTTTCTGTATTAAAAAATTCTTTTTTTCTAAATTTGATTAAAGACTTAAAAACGAAAAGAATATTTAGAAATATATCGAATTTTGTTTTGTTCTTCGTTATTGTAGCGAAATTCGAAAATTGAAATATTGAATTTAAAGTGAAACCAATTATATCTACCGAATTGTCATGTTGCAATAATGAAAATATCCAAAAATTACGAAAAACGATGAGGTAGAAAATTAACTATTAATGAAAATAGTTTTTGAAGACAATCAGTGAAAATTAAGTTTTGCTAAACTGGTCAAAGATTTCCAGTTCTAAGAAAATATTTACCTCCCTTTTGTTACAATTTAGAACTCTCCGACCCCCCCCCCCCGCCAAAACTCAATTTTCACTAATCTGACCCTGCAGAAGATGCCTGGGGCAGCTCTGTCATTAAAAGAAGTCACCAGGCGATTAGCAATATCCCCTTCTCAAAGAGAGATGGCAAAGTCTGGGAGAGTGGACCTCCTAGAACTGCAAAGAACCAGCATTACACTGCAATCAACAGAAAAAACAGTCACAGGATTTGTAAATTCAATAAATCTGAAAACAACCATTTATTATTAAATTTTAGCATTTTAGAAAAATAAACTAAAAAGGTAATCTATAATAGAAATGTCAGATGTCTGTTTAAATGTATGTATGTATGTTTGCATGTATGTCTGCCTAAAACTTTCAACAGATGCGACGGATTTTCACAAGATTGGTATCGTTTTGAAGCCCGACTCTTCAGACGACAAATATCGAAAAACTGGCTAAAAGCAAATTCCTTCACCCTCAACTGGGCACTTTTCTACAAGGAAGGGTTGCTTTTTGCGCTGATATTTTCACCACTCTTTTGCATTGACTAGTCTTAATTTAAACCTACGTCACTTCCGGTTTAGCGATAGGCGCAACGGCAAAGATGTAACATCCCCCCCCAGGTTCTTTTCCTCCTTCATGGTACGGATTCGAGCCTGCCTGCCTACAACCACTTTTTTTTTGTTGCTCAACACACCCCTCCAAACACCCAGGCAACGCCAGGCACCCAGGCTAGTCTATAATATAAATAAATCCTTGTATCAGGTGGATTGACTATGTTTAATTTCAACGTTTGAAAATCCGGCGATTGAGACATCAGTTAAGACGTCGCATAACCCCCCCCCCCAAAAAAAAACAACCATTTTTTTCTCTTTCGCATTACAGGTTCAAGCCTGCCTGCCTATTGCCACTTTTTTTTTTAACACCTCTGCCTACTGTTGTTTTGATCTCCCCCACCCCAGTTACTACCACTTTATTTTTACACCCTCACCTGAGGTTCCTTACTACACCACCTATATACATCCGGGCAACAGGCACCCCTACTACTGATGTTTTGATTCCCCCCACCCTAGGGTTCCTTACTATACCACTTAAACACCCGGGCAACGCAAAACCTTTAATACATGGCGCAATAAACGGTATTAGGCTATGAGGGGGAAGGGGACCAACAAGAAGTCTTCAAATATGTCTTGGATCTGATTTGTCCTCATTCAAAAGAGACGGAAGCAATTTAAAAAAAAATTTTTGGCCTCAATTCAGCGTGCCTCTTTTTGGGGAAGCTGTTTATCCCACACATTAAAAACCGAGCTGGCGTCTAATTTTGCCCTCGTGAGGAGGAGAAAGTACAAATATTTTTTGTCTGATGTGGTAACTGTGGTTGGACACAATTTAATCTTCTCCGTGTTTAGATTAAAATCTATGATGACAATGCTTTAAAAACTGAGCTATATGGTTCACAACGGTTCGGTCGATGTAACATCTGACCATCTTCAGGTGTATTTTCTAAAATATTAACAAATACTAGTGGAACCTATGGAAATTCTACAGTGGCATCTTTCACATGTAATATATTGCTACTGGGCATTCTGTGGACATTTAGCATGAATGGAGGCCCCTCGATATTATTGTAGCCCTTTTGTTAAAACAGTAAAAGTATTTATCTAAACAATCAGTATAATGTACTGTCAGAATATATCTGGTTATTACGGTTTATCTTCAACATCTCTATAGGAGTCCGTGGCATATTTCCATTGTATCGACCCAAGGCATAAACGGAAACTCTACGATATCATTATACCATCTTTAAACAGAATAGATACTACCCTTGGATCCTAGTCAGAAGACCAAGAAGGTATATTTTAGTTTCATGTACGGTCCAAAAGCGACTTTTAATTTTATTTATTCATTATTTTTACATTTTGTCTCCAGTGATAGGGAGATCCTATTTATTAAAAAGGAGGAAAAAATGTGATAACATACCATGAACATTAAATTAACGTATCTATATACTAATACATCTTGAATGTTAAACATAGGTAGGGGCAAAAATGGCCAAATAAAAAAATAAGGGGACATAGTTTTGAAAGCCGATTTATCATAATTTTTTTTGCAGGTTTCCCACTATTTTTGATTGTATTTGAAAGATTAAAGACTAAAGTTAATTTTCAAAAGGAAAAAAAATATTTGCACACGTGAAAAAAAAAAAAAAAGTTATGAAAAATGTTTTCAAGGCGAGCTAACCAATTCAGCTAAATTTGAAGTTAAATAAATTAATTGTAAAAATCCTTTGAAAAATAAATATTAATTTTCTGGATCTATTTCAATGATAATTAGTGAAGTCCTAAGATATTGCATTAAAATTTAAAAAACAACACCCCCCCTTGTTTGTACAAGCTCCCAAAATCGAGGGATTCTGCCCTTCGCAAAATCGCAATAAACAGAAGTTTTGTAAACATCGGTTATACAGAAACCCCAAATTAGAGAAAGTCGAAAGGCTGTCTAAAAATGACATCATGTAATTAAAAGGAGATAGGGAGTGCTGCTTTTCCTACCCCCCCCCCAGACGTGTATCCGTACATTCCTATCCTGAACATTTGTATCATTTTTACCATTTATTAATTATTTTTTTTAGGTCCTGTTTTTAATTAAAAATTTTTTATTTTTCAAGATTATATTAAAATTATGTTATGTCAAAAGTTTCACATTCATGCAAGCAAGGAAAATATTAGAATCTTACATACAAAAATTATGCGAAACTTGTAATCAAAAAAAAAAAAAAAAAAAAAAAAAAAAAATTTTTTGCAATTATACTTTTCTTTTTTTACTTCCATAATAAAAATATATTATGGACTGTTTTTCAAACATGAGAAGTGTAGGTAAATTTTTTTTTTTTTTTTACATCAAACATAAAAATAGAACTGCTATAAACAAAATATTTATGAACTGTTTTTTTTGTTGTTGTTTTTTTTTTAATATATTTATAAACATTTTTGGCACCTCTGCATGACAGTGACATATTAGCAACAGAGACGAGTTATCGACCCCTGTTCTTTGAAAGAGAAATGACATCTGGCGGCCATTATGTGAACCTCAAATATAAGCAAGTGTTTACGATAACGCAAAAATATATAACAAAATAAATAACACAAAAATATGAAAATCGAAACATTTAGTGAATAATTAAAATATCAAAATTTAAAAACATGAAACATTTATAGAGGTTTAAGAATAATTTGTTTGTTTGCCTCTGTCTCTCTCTCTCTTTTTTGTTTTACACGAAAGTAGCTTCTACTTTTTCCACCGAACATATATCAAAATATAATTTTTGTTTGTAATATAGAAGTTTTTATTTATTTATAATTTTTTTTTTTAAAGAATATTTATTTATTTTTTTTTCAAGTAATGATTTTCATTGAAACCTTTTTGGGATATAGTGTTTTGCACAGTTCCCTTATTTGTTCAAAAACCCCCTTCCAAGGGGTTTTCTTTGCAGGAGCTTAAAAGGTACAAGTTATCGACCCCTGTTCGGCTGACACACGTCATCTATTGGCCGATCTTGAAACTAAAATACACACATTCGCCTCATGTCACTGTCATGCAGAAGTGCTACTTTTTTTCAATAATATGTTCATGAACTGTTTTTTTTTTAATAATCAAATATAAACATAAAACTTTTATAAACATCAGGTGTTGGTAATTTTTATGAATAATAAAACATAAAAATAGAACTTTTATAATGAATGTATATTTATGAAATGTTTTTTTTTTTTTAATAAATAATAAAAAAAAATAATAATAAATATACGTATCCAATACAGAATATTTCCAAAATATTTATTGTTAATTGGAACTCACATGAAAAGCTGTTTAAATATGATGGACTCTCCTGTCGATTTCGACGTATGTGTTTCCGCCACAACCACTAAGTTATTCGGAAATCCACGCAAATGATTTGTTTATATTGGTGAAGGCTTTGTGTAGAACCAATCACACTTTTTGGTATTACTGCTAACCTTTGTCGGTGCAGATGACTACCACAGGGCAGAGTATACCGTAGACCGCAATTACCTTCTAGTTACAAGTCTTAATGAAGACTGGGGGTGCATTTCTCCCAGATACTAACTTGGAAATTTCTACGACTTGGCGAGGTACATACAGCGAGCGTTGTAGCCTACCCAAATGGTCACCCATTTTTACTGGCCAGGCTCAACGTTACTTTACTTCGGTGATCTGGCGAGGTCCTGTGTGTCAACGTGATTGTGCCATATATATATATATATATATATATATATATATATATATATATATAAGAACCCCGGGATACGATGTATGAAAGATACGTTTTTTTTTTCCAGGTTACGATGTTGAATAATGATGTTTTTCCAATCCCTGGTTACGGTATTTGCACTGCCTTACGGTGTTATTTATAATGTCATTTGATTAGACACATGTGTATTATATACTACTGTATTTTGCTCCTATTTTGGGGCGCTTTTACACTATTAAGACGAAATTTCAGAAATCGTAACACTGAATTTCACATGAAAATAATGATATCTACATATTCCTCGTATTTTTACGATGAGCATATCCAAAAATTCCGAAAATCGATAAGGTAGAAAATTATTTATTAAAGAAAATAAGAATCAGAATTTGATGAAAAAGACACAGGAAAGTTACAAAAGGAGGTAATTTTTCTTTTGATCTAAACAAGATGGCTGTAATTTCTCACCTGCTAACACGATTAAAGTGTTTTTTATTAATAGTTCAGTAATATTCAGGTAATTTCGACTGCATCATTTGGGAGCTACCATTTTTAATTTATTAGAATTGAAAAAAAAAAAAAAAAATCAGTAGAAACCATTGTTTTTTTTTTGTTTTTTTTATCTGAAAACTCCATTTATCGACTACAAAATTTCGATTTCGTCCTAACAGTGTAGAACTTCTACACTGTAGAAGTGCCCTAATTTTTAATGCTGTATTCCGGGGTTCTACTATATTATATATATATATATATATATATATATATATATATATATATATATATATATAAAGGTCTAGTGTGTATGTGTGTGTATATATATATATATATATATATATAAAGGTCTAGTGTGTGTGTGTATATGTATATATACATATATATACACACACACACTAGACCTATATATATATATATATATATATATATATATATATATATATATATATATACACATACACACTAGACTTTTTACTCCGTTAAAAACAAGCAAAAATTATAGCCCGTTGACTTAATTATCTATGCCAAATTGATAGTTGAATATGGTTATGTGTTTTGCTAATTTGTGCATTAAACACTAATCCCTATTAATCTTTAATTGTGCATCGAACGGATACCATAATACTTAGTTCGCTGCTCCTTATAATAACAAAGGTCAAAAAAATTTCAGACATATTGTGTGTGTGTGTGTGTGTGTGTGTGTGCGCGCGCGCACACGCGTATGCATGCAAGAAGCGTAAAAATACACAGCCACATACAAAATATACACGCACACAAAACAGAGACACAATGATAATAAAAAAAATCCTATAAACACTTTTTTATTATTTCATTTTTCAATTTTCTTTACCTGGCTCTAGGCCAGGATATTTTTTTTTTTTTTTTTGCAGACTTCCAGAGTGCCCCTTCTTGTGGAGCTGGACCCCCCCCCTCCATTAAAAACGACCTCGTGTCACATTTGCTTTCGTAGGGAAGCAAATAAATACCTTCTTACCAGCCACGCACGTTTACACTTTGAAAACGACCTAATATTACCAAGAAACACGAAATCGTATGTAAAGCTAGTGGTGGGGGGAGAGAGGCGTCTAACTGGACCGACCCCGGACGGACAGAAAAGAAACTCCTAACCATCTTTAAAAATGAGCATCTTTGCGTCAGATTATTTTAAAATTTAGAAATTAAAACAGTGGAAAAGTTCAAATGATCATTTTCTTTTATCGCAAAAAATAAATAAATAAATAAATAAAATAAATAAAAGTGCGCACGTGCATGTGAACGTAGAAGATGGGCGATAGAATTTAAGCGACGATTCAAGCAAGTCAGAAACAATGTTAATGTATATACATTACAGGCTCGATTCTAACATTCGCGCCTAGTCCTCGAACATTTCAATAAAATATATTTAGACAGGGATAGATTGACACACAGATGGGTAGAATGTGTACACACTGAATAAATACGAAAGAGTGGGGGTGGGGGTTAGGAAGTGATGGTTAATTTCTATTTCAGACGCTTAAATTGTTTAGAGTGAAATGGATTTTGGTATAACTCCCGAACAACGTATTTTTACGCGTACCATTTTTTTTTTTTTGTAAAAATAAGCAAATAAACTAACATCCACCGTACACGCGAATAGAAAAGAAAACTAGATCGAATATATTCGCTATATTAGGAATTATTCGAGGAAGGAGTTAGCTAAAGAATTATATAGCTCATCTCTATAAACAAGTAGATAAAGGAGATTATGTAAAGAAAGCCGACCACTCTTTCATAATTTTCTAAAGATGGAGACTATATTTTCCCGATCTACGATTGGCACTTGCTAATTTTTATCTATTTTTATTTTTTACTGAAACAATTTCAAATGTCTCTCTCTCACATGTATATATGTTTTATTTTTTATTACCGTATTTTTCTTAACAGAAAAATACGGTAATAAAAATAAAACGCATATTTGCTCTACAACAGTATTGAGCACTTTCTTAAGGTTTATTATTAATTACCATTTCTACTATACACACACACACACACACACACACATATATATATATATATTACACGCATCAAGTACGCTTGAAAGCTAAATTACAACGTAATTTTACGAAAATAAAATATTTTACTGGTTTGAAATTTATAATTTAAATATATTTCGGAGTCAACCACCGCCCTCAGTATTTTTCTTCTTCTTCTTTCTTGCCACGTAAAGTTGGATAAAGAAAAGTCAGTAGTAAAGATTCGCGCGTTTTCTCTCAGCGGTTGTATTTTGAAATGTCGGGAACGGTGCGGTGCGTTGGCTACGCGAGAGTAAGGTCAGGGGTGTGAGTTCCGTTATAGAAACGTTGATTTAATTTGAAAATGCGCATCGTGCGCATTGAAAAGCCAAATTACAAAGCAATTTTACGAAAATAAACAAATATATATGTGTGTGTGTGTGTGTGTGTGTGTGTGTGTGTGTGTGTGTGTCACTCTAAATATGTGATATCTTTTGGCTCGGAGCAAAATATAGCATATAGATCCTGATATACTTCAGTTTTTCGATGCTTTTTTTTGTTCTTACATATGCATAACCATCAAGGCCCAGAAGCCACTCGAGGATAAGAGTTAAGAGTGTCAATTGAACAATATAGTAATCGTTAGTAATGGAAATTCGGTAAATTTGTTAACTTAAATGGAACGGCTTATCAAGAACTTGTTTACATTGGACTTGAAGACAACCATATTGTAGTCAGCTGGAAAGCAGGGAAACGGAAAGTGAAATAGAACTCTTTCTAGACAGATGCAATTTGTCCTAATCCAGTGATGGAATTTGACTGTCCCACCCTAAAATCAACTTCGTGTGGAAACAAGTGAATACTAATCGAGACAAGAATACAGTACATATATAGTTCTGCTTAGTGTGTGACTACTGTATACTCTATAAGCCTTATCCTCGAGTGGCTTCCAGACCTTGATAAGTGGTGACTATTATGTAAAAAAAAAAAAAAAAAAAGTCAGTGAGAGTGGAGCTGCCGACTGTCAACGCAATAGTTGTAGGTTCAATCCACATCTAGCTAAAGGTGCTAATCTACCCGCACTGATGAGTTGTGATACAACGAAACGGTACTGTATGTGACTACACACACACACACACACACACACACACACACACACACTTTATTTGTTTTTACATCAGCAGTAATGTGTTGCTACACAGTAATGAGCATTTTTCGGCCACCTAGTTTTTAGTAACACATCACTACTTATGTAAAAACAAATAAAACTTTGCTGTACTTCAGTATTGAGCACTCTGGTAATAACCTCCGTTATACTTCATTGGTTACGTTACCTCGGGAAAATAACAACCTGGATATATATATATATATATATATATATATATATATATATATATATATATATATATAATGAGAGAGACAGAAAGAGAGAGAGAGAGAGGGGGGGTTAAAAAGGCGGCGTGGTAACTATTTCTTTTTTTTTTAGTTGCAAATTTGGCAACTATCGGTTATTTTGAATTCAGCCTGGTCTGGCAATTCATCATAAAGAGACTGACACTCGAGCAGCGTTTGCAAATTGGAAATGGAACGATCAATTTACTGAAACATTTGATGGAACGAATAATTTCATGAAATGAACCTGTCAACTGGCGACTTTTTTCGTGCGATTTAATCTCATTAGATTATTTTCGTTAAGGATATGTAAAGCCCATGTCTACACTGATAAACCAAACATAATAAACCACTTGGAAGCCAACATCCGACGCGCTATTGCCGAAATACTGCTAAATTTAATGCGTAGAGTTTGTGAAAATTGGATCCCTACATTATGCTATATGCACAGGGCTATATCCCCGAAATTGTATTAATCTTTGAAATGCACATATTCGTATGAAAGAAATATTTTTCTGTGATTTATTTTAATTTGAAGTTCACTTCTGAAACAAAAATAAAAAATAAAAAACAATTGAAAATAATCAAATTTCCTCGGGTGTATTTATGTGGGTGACGGGGCTATGTTGTTATTCTAACCTAACCTGGTCCTGGATATGACCTTAAACTATATCCAGTGGTGAGGCCCCAGGTGGAGCCACTCTTTAATTGCCATTGCTCCCAATACCACTCTGACCCAGAGTGGTAGTACCTGTTAGGGTCCCAACTATGGGTTAAATAGAAACCGACTTGAAAACAACAAATATAGTCCATTAAAATTTTTTTCTTCAAAATCTTTGGATTCGGCATTAAATAACCCGAAAGAGTTGATATGCTGTAAAACAAAAACAACCAACCAACTAACCTAACCCACGTGGAAGATTGGTGCAACTACCTTTAGTTGATGAATTACTTAAAAAAGTAAAAATGATAGCACAAAAACATGCGCGCTTGCATGTGCTTAAAGTGGCTCAGTGGTTTGGTTAGCGTCAAACATGCGTGCTTGCGTGTACAGAAATGTCCATTACTGATAAAATAAGGAATTACATTGTTTAATATCAAAACTACTTGCTTGCGGCAGAAATATGCGCGCTTACGCGTACAGAAATGGTCACCTCTGATAACATAAAGAATTACACGTATCTGTAAACAGATTTTTCTTTAGTCTTGTTCTTCAATGTCTTCGTGTCTTTATCGAAAGATGAAAGTAGAAAAAAAAAGTTTTAGCTTAAAAAAAAAAAAAAAAAAAAAATATGCCTTCCTCACTAGGTGGCCAGAAAGTGGGAGCTCATTTTAATTGAAATTTTATAGAAAATTGATCAACCACTTAAAAAAAAAAAAGTATTTTTTTTATATCATGAAAACTATTTCTTTGCGATGGAAACGGTCAGCAGATTCGTTTTTAGCACAACGAAATATACAAAAAAAATTTTTTTTCGTCTTCTTGGGCGAAAGTGAAAATGTTACCCTTTTTTTTGTATTTCGTTTATTTTATATATATATATATATATATATATATATATATATATATATATATATATATAATCTTTCGGGGTTTTTTTTTCATATAAAAGGTTTGTTGAATTTTATTCTTTGATTAGTTTCGATTGTGTTGGCGCATGCGCAATTACAAAAAAAAAAAAAAAAAATAAATAAATAAAATAAAACGGAACGAAATTGAAATTTCCGTTCCATTTTCAAAACACCCCCAAAACAGCGCTCTCGACAAGTTTTACTCATTTTTTTTTTAACTTTTTAACTTGAAGTTTTCTACTGTGTTTAGACAACTGCTTTATTTTATAGATGTTTATCTTCTTTCATAATTTAATTTACCGTCTTTCGACAAAATTGTTAAGTCGCGTACACATGACTTATTTTTTTCAACTTATTAAACCTTTTGACGTTTTTAAAACTTAATTTTCCGATTTTTATTGATATTTATTCAGTTAAACAATGAAATGACCATCGTACCATCATCCCGCAAAAGAAGAGAGAGAGAGAGAGAGAGAGAGAGAGAGAGAGAGAGAGAGAGAGAGAGAGAGAGAGAGACGGCAGACGCTCCCGCCCCCTTTACAGTGTGAGATGCATTGCTGTTTAATATAGAGGGCGGGTGAGCGGGATGGGGGTTCACTTAGTACTGATTTTGATACCCAGATACCCCGAGCGTCTAACATGAGGTAACAACAAGCATCTACTTAAAATAGATGCGTTGTTATCCCACATTCCATGTTTTATACAGAGAGAGAGAGAGAGAGAGAGAGAGAGAGAGAGAGAGAGAGAGAGAGAGAGAGAGAGACTACGCTATTATTACATACAAAAGTATCCTAAGTATTTGAATTTTTCAGATTACGGAAACGGTCACAAGTAAATACAATAAATAAATAAATAAATAAATAAAAATTTAAAATAATAAATAAATAAAAAACAATCCGAATCATCACGATACTACCTGGCCTCCTGACCAGGATCAAATATAATATCTGTTTTGTTTTGTATTTACTTTCTTCGCCATGTCGGCAAAGTTAGACACAAGGTCTCGTTTTGATAGTTAGGACTAGGGGTGGGGGGTCCGGTTCCTCAGAAAGGGGCATTCTGGGTTAGAACAAAATTTTTTGAATTGCTTCAGTCTAGATGCATTCCTTTATCACTGACCGAGGAAAAGAAAGACGAACTGCACCAGTGCACCAACATCACTGCAGTGCACTGCAGTATCAGAGAGGTGTGCCGGTGGCCCAGTGGTTAGCGACACAGACTGACAACCTGGATGTGCATAGTTCGAATCCAGGTTGTTCGACAGAAACACTTTCATTTTTAGGGGCGTTGGCAACGTTCAAGCGGTTCTGTAAGTACCTGATATCTTTTTAGAAAGTATTCTAACTAAAAAGATACCGGGGAAACGAATGCCAACAGCAGCAACTAGTATCAGAGAACAGATATCACACTTTTCTTCCAAAGATCGTAGGTAGACACTCTCCAAGGCATTACGCCCTCCTTTGGTATGTTATGGCGAATCAACCGAGACACCCTGTAAAGGAAATGCCGGCGGAGGATAATTTTGCTCCCATCCAATGTTTACTGTTTGTGTGCGTAGGGGTTGGTGAGAGGGTGTCTTTCTCACTACTATAAACCGACCTCGTGTTCAACTTTGCTGCAATATTGGAATTGAAACTGTACGATTATCCAAATAACGGTAAAATAAACTACTGTTCCGTCTGCCTGCTTCCCTCCGAACTACAACTTGGATGTCTTCAAGTCTAATGTTAACAAATTCCTAATGAACCGCCCCCTTAAGTAAACACTTCATCAAATCTCCACACTAACGTAATGTACTTGCAATAACCCTTATCCCTGAGTGGCTTCCGGGCCTTGATAAGTGGTGATCACTGTAAAAAAAAAAAAAAAAAAAAAAATACAACCTTCATTCTAAAACAATCAAAAACGTACAAGTTAAAAGAAAATTATTGTGCATGTCGTACCGGATAATTTCGACATTAATTTGAAGTAAATTATCATGACTTATTGTTGGCGATGATGATGGTGCTGACGGATAAAAAAAAAGAGCGTGGGGGGGGGAACGATCGCAAATAATCAGAGATTAAATAGCAAACATCTTAGCATAGGAAAAGATTAAAAGAAAGGTCGTTTAGCGTTCACGGTTTAAGTTTTATTATACTTTTAACTTCCCATTTTTGCTACTACTACTACTACTACTTAAAAAACGACCCTGGTGTCTAACTGTCCCGTGGGGGGAGGCATTGTAAATAGACACTATTACTATTTATTTATTTTTGATTAAAAACATTTAACAGTAGAAAATATATGAATTCACTCGGTCCTTCTTTCCACGGATCATTATCATCATCCTTCTTGCCTTGGATCATCATCAACAACACTTTTATCTTTATTTATTTTTATTTAGAGTCTAGGTGTGCTACCCTCTCCCAATCCCCGTAAGGAAGTCCCAAAAAGGGTGAAAAAAACAAAAAACAAACAAAAAAAAAAACTTCTTTCTACAATGGTTATATTCATCAGCTAGAGAAATGCGAGAGGCAAAGACAAGGGAAGGGGAGCAAAGGAAAGGGTCGAGTGGGGAGAGCTACTATGAATGTATGTGAGAGAGAGAGAGAGAGAGAGAGAGAGAGAGAGAGAGAGAGAGAGAGAGAGAGAAGGTGTGTGTGTGTGTGTGTGGGGGGGGGGGGGGGCTATCTGAACTTAACTCGCCTTTTCGTGGAGAAAGAACGAAATAGCAGATTTTTCGTTGACCTCAAAATCTACACCAAATCTATAAATAGAGCTAAATCTCCCCCACCCGGTCTCTTTCAATACGCGATAGAAGTGCGTGTGTGTTTCAGAAAAAAAAAAAAAGCTTTAGGTAAATAATAATATATATATATATATATATATATATAAAAAGTAAATTACACACAAACAAGATATAAACTTAAGACGGACAAATTATTTTTAAATAAAACCTTTCAACTTAGGGGTTAAAAATAATGAATAATAAAAGAAGAAAAGAAAAAAAAGAAAAAAACAGAAAGGTATTTTCTGTGTAAGGAAGAACAAGACGTGTAAAAAAAAATCTGAAATTAAAAAATCACACGTTCATGCGTGATTTTTAAAATAGAAAATTTTTTTAGAGAGAAAATAATTAAAATAAAGGGTTTTTAAATATACTTATTTTTCGCAAATAGTATAGAAATTTATAACAGTTAAATATGAGGAGACGCTGACATCGCACGCATCGTTTTAAAAGTTTTGCAATTTCTATATTAAAAAAAATTGTATTAAAATACGTAAAATATGTAAAAAAAAAAAAAAGAAGTTATTTAAATATTGAATTTTATCAAATTTAAAATCAATATATATAATAGGAAATTATTACTATTAAAGTGTCATGATTTTTAAAAGGAAATAGGAAATAAGTAAAAAAAAAAAAAAAAAGAAAAAAAAAAAAAACACACACACACAGCAACAAAAACGTTTTGTTTATACTCTTGTGGTCTACTTGCGTTATTATTATTATTTTTTTAATAAATAGTAGGCTACCCTACCGGTGTTGTTGCTCAATCGCAAAATTCGATTAAATCTTTCAATTCTAAGAAATTTTAATTAAACAAGAAAAGAAGGCAGACCTCTGCACGAAAGTGCCCACCCCCTAAAAGTGTGTTTTATACTCTTTTATTTATTTATTTTAACTTTTTTTCCGACGATTATCATAGATTAGAGACTTACGTATCATATTAGTAGAAAAAAAAGAAGAAAATTTTTAAGTTGGGGTTCACTTTCTCGTTATAACGTTCTAATTCATTGCTACTTGATTACTGTCCATTTCTTTACCAACATGTCACGTGATTAGAACGTTATAATGTATATGAAGCGCCTATATATATATATATATATATATATGTGTGTGTGTGTGTTGTTTATTTTGGTTTTAGCGATACTTTTGAATGAATTCAATTATTTACGAAAGCGCATTTTTACCTAAATGCGAGCTGGGAATAATTTTCCCTTTAATCAATTTGGTACCCCCACATGGGGAGCGGTATTTTAAAAATCTAATTATCCACTGATGAGTCGAAGACGACGAAACACGTGTCAGTGGATAAGATAATTACATTTTAAAAATAATTATATATATATATATAGTAAATATGAAGAATCTTTCCACCCTCGAAAAATCCTTTAAAATTACCATTTTACAAAGTTTTCGGAGGCGATGAAAACGAAAATAACGTTTAAAATTACGGCAAATGAGTAGTTTTCAAGATATGAAGAAATGTTAGTTTAAAAAAAGCGGGGATCATTTTTCTATAGTAATTTAAGGTAAAAGGAGCACCTACTTTATGGCCACCTTTTTTTTATTGGGGGTGGGGCTTTCTTTCCACCCTAGGAAAATCCTTTAAATTTGTCAGTAACACTTAAAATTCCACGAAACAAGCAGTTTCCAAGATATGAAAAAAAGGCACCCAATTTATGTCCACCTTTGGGGGGGGGGGCTGCCGGTTTATGTTTTTCATGGGGGGGTATTCAATTATAGAACTTGTATACTTTTTTAACAGGTGTTTCTTAATTTTAACGTAAGTAACGCACCGACATTAATCGAGCAAAAGGACCGTTGAATATTTCACAAAAATTCTGTTTACATTTGGTGGGCCGGGGGGAGGGGGGGAGGGTGTTGTACACAATTGTACACAATTACTACGGATAAATAGAATTAAACGTAATAGTAAAATGAAACTAATGTAATAAGAAACCATAAAAAATGAATTAATTCATGAACGTTGTTTTTTTTTTGTTTTTTTTTGGCACTTTTGCATGACAGTGACATATTAGCAATAGAGACGAGTTATCGACACCTGTGAAATTTTTTCATTGTTTTTTTGTTTTGTTTTTTTTTTCAATGAGTGATTTTCATTGACACCTTTTTGGAATATACTGTTTTTGCACAGTTACAAGGGATAGAGTTCCCTTATTTGTTCAAAAAACCCTTCCAAGGGATTTTGTTTACACGAACTTTTAGAAAGATACGAATTATCGACTGCTTTTCGGCTGATATACGCCCTTTATCGGCTGTTCTTGAAACTAAAATACACACATTCGCCTCATGTCCCTGTCATACAGAAGTGCTGTTTTTTTTTAAAGGAATATGTAAATTAGTTTACTTTATCAAATCGCTTCGCTCGCATATCCATGACTGAGTATATTAAATTCGTTGTAATAATTTTTAAATAGAAAAAGTAGATTTTTAATATCAATGTCAGAGGGGAAAAGAAAAAAAATAAAACAAAAAAAAACAAACAAAAAAAACAATTTTATAGGTATATAGATAAAATAGTTGATGCTTAGAGATGCGACAAATCAATTTATTAAATATGCTAAGTAAAAACAATATTACTTACTGAATTGTGTCGAAAATAGTAATATATCTAAAAATTAAGAAAATTAATTGAGTAGAAAGTTTTTTACGCAAAACTAGGGGAAATTTGCATTTTCTTTATATGTTTTAGAATAGACCGTGAAGATTGCAGAAACAGAACATAACTCAGAAAGCATATTTTAGATTACATGGTCATTGCGACAAACATGTTTAGCTGATATCGAAATACTTCTTTTTTATTTACTAAAAGTACAATAGCAGTTGTTCTACTAGATGAATTTTCGTAATTTTTAACATATTACTATTCTCGACAGGACAATTCGGTAACTAATCTTGTTTTTGCTTAAAAGGACATACATATATTAAAAAAAAAAAAACTCGATCCGTCGCCTCTCTTTTATAAGCCCTCAAAAGTTATGAGCAACTTAAATATTGACAGAGTAAAATAATCCGCGTTCAGTCATGTTGATTATAGACAAAATGTTAGGACATATCCAGATTGGAAGGAAACAGGAATCAAATATTTGGAAAGAATCTAAGATAACTAATTTAATGCACTGAATCATAGGGTAAAATGCAGAAGCCAAATATTCGGCCCTTACCCACTTCCGGTTTGGCTATGTTGTTACTTCCTGTTCATAAACGACATTACTGAAAACTTTATGGCAAATTAAAGTGCTTAAAACTTCTCTTTTAAATATTGTTTTTAACACAAATAGATCACACATTATTAGGTAAACTAAAATATACTGTTTTGACTAATTTTCGAATTTTATTTCCTTTAAAATTTATGTTCTTAATAATAACAATTAGGTTAAATAGAAAATATCCACTTTAACATGGTTGCCATATCCGAAATCGGAAATTTCGAACCAGTAATCCCATTTAAAAAAAAAAAAAAAAAAATTTTATGCGGTAAATGTGTAGTTTAGCGGCGTAAATTATTTGACAAACAAAAATTTATAAAAATAATTTTTATATATATATAAAACACATTATTAGACCCAAAGGCTTAAATAAAACCAGAAAAATTTCATTTTATTATTTTTTTCATCATCTTTTTTTTTTATTATACTAAATGTATGACAATCGAAGCCGTTTGACCTTTCTAAGATTTGATAGGTTGGCCTTTTTTAGGCCAAATTTGGCCCATTTTTTTTTTTTTTAACGCTCTTTCATTACAAAAAATATGGCGGGCAAAAAGCATAGTTCATTGTCAAACCTTAGAAAAGCCATCACAGCCAGAGGGGGGGGGGGAAAGAACTCCGAGCGCACTATTTTACCCATGAAATACAAACCGTGAACGAGCGGGATTCGTTAACACATTCACTTTAAATGCCTAGGCTCTACAGGTCATGTATTTTGGTTTTCACACGCAAATCAAACTACGTTCCAACCGGTTGATTACCCTATTTTTGCAAAGAAGTGGTCACAATTTGTGTTAAATAACTTCTTATTAATAATAAATAAATGAATAAATAAATAAATACATAAACATCTAGGCTCTTCTGGACATTCATAAACAAATAAAGACTAAAAATGTGGCAAAAATACATTTAAAACCGCTTGTGCTACCCCCCCCATACACACCTTGAAAAATTCTGGCAAAATTTAAAAAAAGCACACACACTTTGCAACACACTGTGTTAAAGAAATCGAATATATATATATATATATATATATATATATATATATATATATATATATATATATATATATATATATATATATATATATATATAAAAAATTTTCTAATAAGACATTCGTAATCTTCGAGTTAAGATACGGAGATCACTATGGAGTAGATATTTTCTATTTAACTAAATATTATATTACAGAAAAAGGAATATTCCTCAGACTGAATTTTAGCTTTAGTATAAGTTTTAAGAGCACACACACACACACAGCAACGCCCAACAAACATAGTCTTAGAGAAAGAGAGGAAAAGAAAATAGCAATTGAGGGCACACTAGAAAGAAAAGAAAAAAAACAACAAAAAAAACTACTAGCCATAATTTATTTCATAAAACCATTATATCAAGAAATTATATTTCGTGCTAAACGTTTATTTTCTTTATGTATAAAATTATCTTGCAATAAAAAAATGTTTTAAAATTAGACTAGAGTTACATAATCATTAATCAGAAGGGACCTTTTCTCGCTATACACCGGCAAGACTTCCGCTAAACAGAAAACGGAAGTCACAATGAAACAAGTTTATTTAACTTAATATTTCGTTTAAGTAAAAATGAATAATAATAATAATAAAAAATGGTACTTATTTAGAGTTATACTTGATTAAAATAAATAAAAAAAACGTCACGGACCAAAGATATATACCAAAATTCACGTAAATTAATCAAATAGATTTTTTTTTTTTTGTCAATTAAAATCCAATTTTACGATTTTTAGCGATTAAAAAGTTTTGCTTATTTTAAATAAAAACAAAATCTCAGTAGTGGAATTTAATTGTCGCATTTTGGGAAAATAAATAAATAAATAAAAATAAATATATAAATAAAAACATGGCCGCCCCTGATCGACCCTAGCTTCCTTACAAAATTTAATTTTGTAAATTAAAAAAAAAAAATACTTCATCAATTTATGTGATTTGGGAAATACGACATCTTCACTCCGTGACGAGTATGTATACCAACGGTTTCTGTATTCTTTATTATTTATTTATTTTTTTAACTAAGTATAATTCTAAATCTATATATCTGTAAAAGTGAAAGTGTCTGTCCGTGTCTCTGTGTGTATGTCTGTCCGTGTACATTTCCCGGCGCAATAACTGTCTATTTTCAGTCTACAGACTCGAAATTTGATATACAGGGTATTGAGATTTGGGAAAATCTTTGCAATCCGTTTTCGGCCAGAAATTTGGCTGTTAAGGGATCAAAGTTCAACGACTTCACGTTTGAGAACTCTATCAAACTTATCGGCCGATTTGGGGTATAAGTACTTGAAATTTTAAACATAGGTTCCTTGGACATGGATCTCACTTAATAACTTAATTTTACCCCAAAAACAGTAAATATTAAGGGGTCATAATAGGGGTCAAAGTTAAAAAAAATCGACCGCTTCGGTCTACCAAATTACTCAGACAATTTCTGGTCTAAACATTTGAAATTTTACATAAAGGGTATTCAGATATAGGCCAAGTTTTTTAATCGGTTTGGGCCGAAAATTTGAGCTACCAATATATAAATGTATGTTTGCATGTTTGCCTAAAACTTTCGACAGAGGTGACGGATTTTTACAAGATCAGTATCGTTTTGAAGCTCGACTGTTCAAACGACAAATACCGAAAAATTGGCTTAAAACATTTATTTTTTTCACCCTCAACTGGGCACTTTTCTACAGGGAGGGGGGGTCGCTTTTTTCGCCGATATTTTCGAAAGTCATCCCCTCTTTTCGATTTCCTAGCCTTAATTTAAACCTACGTTACTTCCGGTTTGGCGGTGGTCGTAACAGCAAAGACGTCACGTTTTTTTTTAATGTTCTTTTCCCCCTTCACGGTACAAGTTTGAGTCTGCCTTCCAACTACTACTTTTTTTTATTTTTGCTAACACACACCTCCAAACACCTGGGCAACGCCGGGAACCCATGCTAGTAGTATATATAAAAAGGACATGAGTCCGGATTCGGGATCATAATTTCTGTTTTATTAAAATATATGTGCTTCTATATTATAATAACGAAAAAATATTGAATTTTAAGCAAAAGAATTGGTACCTACGTAAGGTCTCGAATAGTAACATATAAAACAATTACGAAAAACGATAGGGTAAAACATTAATTATTCGCATAAAAAAACATTCGTCAAATCTAGCGATTTTGTTTCAAAATCTCCTGATTTCAATTGGAGAGTTAAAAGGGGAAGTAATTAGATTTCCAATTTCTCGGAAAAGTAATTTCGAAAAGTTTGAAAACAGTTATATATATATAAAAAAAAGAAAGTTATTTAAAAAAATAAATCACAAATTATGTATATATGTTATGTTTATTTTTTTTTCTCAATAAATTTGGCTTGATATAAATGATTTCAACTTAGTTACTTCTTTTTCTTAATCACGTGACCAAAAAAGTCCGCCTCAGCATGTAACCTCGAACTATTAACCTTATAGGAACTGTTTTTAACGAATAATTATTTTCCTACATTATCGTTTTCCGTAATTTTTGGATATGTTATTTACGACATGATAATGACATAAGTATCATTAGTTTTACTTGAAATTCAATATTTTTTTCGTTATTATAATATAGAAGCACCCAATTATATTATTGCCCCCACTCTCTTCCTCAATTATTATTATTATTATTATTATTTTTAAATATAATGGTTTTATGAAATAATAGTTTCTAAATAATTTTGAGCAGCATTATTTGGGATTCCCATAACGCAAATATTAATCTGAAATAGTTGCATGCAGAGGTTTTTTTTTTTTTTTTTTTTTTACATAGGCATCACCACATTATCAAGGCCAAGAGGCCACTCAAGGATAAGGGTTAAAGGGTGTACAGTAGAAATTGGTCAATATAGTAATCATTAGTAATGAAAATTTGGTAAATTTGATAACTTATCATCAAGAACTTATTAACTTTAGACTTGAACACAACCATATTGTAGTCAGCCGGAAAGCAGGAAAACGGAAGACAATTCCACAGGCGTGCAGTTCTAAGAAAGAAGCTTTGTTCATGGAATCTACGTTTAGGTTTAGGCACAGATAAAGAGTGGGGGAAATTATTGATAGTGTTTACAGCTAGACGAGTGTTTCTTGTGAAAGTTTGGTGAGGGGGGACCATAGATTGAAGCTCAGTCGAACACTTTCCATGAAAATAACGATACAACAGAGACAAACTCGCAACATCTCTTCTGTGAGATAGAGGTTGCAAGGAAGAGAAAAGGACATCTCCTACGAGGCTACGGTCTATTTTGAACTCTATCAAGGCAGGACAAGTCTTTTCTAGCAGCTCCTTCCCAGATGTGGCAACAGTATTCCATCCTTGGACGTACCTGGCTCTTATATAGATAGAGAATAGCATCAGCAGTGAGATATCTACCGGATCGATAGAAAGATCCCACCATTTTTCCAGCGGCCTTGGCAACAGATTTGATATACGTGTTCCATTTAAGATCAGGAGTAATGGTCAAGCCCAGAAGCTTGTCAAAACTTGAGGCCTCCTGAAGACGAGAGCCATTCATTTTAATTGATGACAAATGTGGATTAGAATGTTGATGATGTAAAGAGAGAAGCTTGGTTTTAGATGCATTAAAAGTAACCAGCCACTCCTTTCCCCATTGTACTACGTGCTCAAGATCAGAGGAGAGAGAATTGGAGAGAACTTGGTCGTTTACTGTCTTAGATGTGCTACCATAAATGGTAGTGTCGTCAGCATAAATGTCTACAAATGATGTAAGGATATGATTTGGAAGATCATTAATGTAGATCAGGAAAAGAGTTGGGCCCAGGATGGATCCGTGGGGGACACCGGCATTAATACTGTGAGCTTCTGATTTTTGCCCCTCAACTACTACTCTTATGAACCTATCAGAAAGAAATGATTTAATAATTGAGAAGACTTTTCCAGCTATACCATAGCTAGCTATCTTATGAAGTAAACCTTTATGCCATACCCTATCAAAGGCTTTAGATATGTCAAGAGCAATTGCCCTAGAAAGATTGCCACCGTCGAGAGATTTGCTAATCCTATGCGATATAACTGTAAGGACATCTGCTGTAGATCTAGCAGAACGGAAACCATATTGAGTGTCACTAAGAAGGTTATTTTTGTTGAGATGGTTGATTACTTCTGTATTTAACACAGATTCTAGCAACTTACTCATGACGCACAGGAGACTTATTGGCCTGTACTGAGAGGGGGATGAGCGATCACCTGAATTCTTAAATACAGGGCATACTGATGAGATTTTCCAAGGAGATGGGAAACTATTCTCCTTAAGACAACGTTTAAACAGTTTTGTAAGTATGGGCGCTAGTTCAGGTTGAAGTTTTTTGAGTACTATAATTGGAATACCGTCAGGGCCAGTTGCTTTACTCGAATCAAGGTTTTTGATTAGCTTTGCAACATCACGTACAGATATACGTATATCACATAGCGTGTTTTCTGATACAGGAGGAAATATTGGGGGTTGGCGGTCTTGGTCACAAAGGGTAGAATTAGCTGCAAAGTTCTTGACAAAGAGTTTGGCTTTGTCTGATGCTGACGAGATTACCTCAGGTCCATTGATAATAGTTGGGATGGAGCACACGCTTCTGTTCAGGATTCTGTTTGCTATTTGCCAAAACTGGTGGGAACCAAGCCGCTGCTCAGCTACTTTGGACTTAACAGATTGAGCATACAACTCTCTTGCGTTCCTTATTACTTTCTTACAATGGTTGCTGGCAGTCCTGAAAACGGCTTTAGTTTCCATACATCTATTACGTTTGAAGCAGTGGAAAAAGTGATTACTGTGCGCAATGGCAGCAGCACATTCTGGAGAGAACCATGGCTGGCTGTTAGGTTTTTGCTAAAACTTTTTAGAGGGTATGAAATGGTCAATACCTACAATTAACCATTCAGTCAGGTCTAATACTATAGAGGACACATCCTTTTTAAACATGGAATGCAGAGGTAGATCAGATATAAATGTACAGAAGCTATCCCAGTCAGCCTTAGTGTATCGATATACTGTACGATGAAGAGGTACGTCTGGAGACTTATTACATTTCATTTTTATCTTAATTGATACAACAGAGTGGTCGGAAGATCCAAGAGGCGACAGAACAGAAACTGAACATAGTTCAGGGCAAGTTGTGAGAAAAAGGTCTAGTAGGCTCGCATACTGGCCGTCATTATCGGGCACACGGGTAGGTTCCTGAACAATCTGAGTGAGGTCATAGGCAATGGAGAAATCATGACAGAACCTCCCCTCATCATCGGTCTTGTTTGAGTGGGTCAACCATTCGACGTTGTGAACATTGAAGTCTCCACATACGTGAATGTTAGCTGAAGGATAAGTAGAAAGGACTTGGTCAATTTTCTCAGATATGCTTTGAAAGATAGTAACTCCGCTGTTGTGGGGGCGATAGAGAGTAAATATAAATGCAGTAGTGTGAGCTAAAGCAACCCGGAAGCACATATAGGGTAAGTTAGGATCTTCCCTGGAGATGTCCCTCCCACATGGAAAGCTATCTTTAATATAGGCACATATTCCATGCCCATGGCGATCTTGGGGGTCAGATTTAGAAGTTAAGTTAGAGTATCCTGTAATTGCAAACTCATCTAGGGAAATAGCCTGTCCAATGCCAGTTTCACTTAAAAATAAAAGGTCTGGTTTAGTCTCCTGTAATTGGGTTTCAACCTCTGGAAGGTTAGAACGAAGACCCCTGATGTTGGAGAAGGAGACATGGTAGTAGGGGTCTACGTTGGAAGTTGGAGAACCGGGTTTAATCGTGTATTTTTTCTTGAAACTTGTCATGATGAAATTTTGGAATTTGTGGACTAGGTCGTCAGATTTACTTAGAGCAGGACAGAGAGGGGAAACTAAGAGAGAAAAAGAAACAAAGAATTTTTTTTTTTTTTTTTTTTGTAGCACATAAGGTAAAGCCGTAACAATTACCCACTAGTATGGCATCGAGAGGCCCCACCAGAAGCTACTGCATGGTCCAGATTCCATTTACCAAATGGCAATACAGCAGCCCCAGTACTTTGCACCTGCTGATAGGACAGCCTCCTTAGTGGTTAATCCAAGGTTCGGGTCCCTGACTATCAGGCGGATAACGTCAGCCCAGACAAAACGTTTACCTCCAGCACCCTTACTAGTGACATGGCTACAAGGATAGACATAGAAACAGAAAATTTCGACCAACTCTGCCAACTGTTCGCGCAAAATACTGCCAACCTAGAAAACAGCTTTTTCTTCTCCCTTTGTCAGAAAAATCACTCATTAAAAAATGAGGACTGAGAGACAAATAAGAAGAAGCGAGAGTAACAGGAGCTGCCGATAACGCATCCACAATGCGTTTTCTACTCTCCATTAAAAAAAAAAAAAAAAAAACTATTAAGTATTGTACTTAATAAAAGTCCAACAGACGTGTTTAAGGGAAAGTATGGTGATAGATTCCCCTCTCACGAACTAAAAATGAGTACAATTAGGTAATCTATTTTTGCAATCAACTCAAAAGGTTTCAAAAGCAAGAAAATTAAAATTGGAATTATGGATTTCAGAATCCCGAATTGTTTTATTTGTCATTGCAATCAAACACGAATTTGACTCCCGGATAATTCACGAAACAGATTTTTTTCCCTGGACACCTCTTAATAATTTTCCCAAAAAATAAAACTTCTTAGAATTCAATACAATGCCGCCATAGACTCACAATATATATATTTTTTTTAATTCAAAAGAATTTTTTTTTAAGATTATAAAGCGAATGGCTAATGGTTTGAACAGATCATTATTGTTGTTAATGGATGAAAAATAGCAAACGGTGAAATAGTAAAAAATATTTTTTCTCAAGCAAATATTAAAAATTTCAAAAGAAAAACTTTTGGATTAGATGAAATTATAAAAATTAGTTCTCATACCCCCACCTTGGCTTTCAACCGAGGATTTTTCTGAAAATAGAGAAGATAATATAGAACAAGAGCTAAGCTTCATTTTTGTTAGTAACAATGTTACTTGAAAATACTAAAATAAAGGTGCTTGTGCAGAGTAGTAAATTGTGAAACAAACGCACTTCAAGTGAAAAAACACCTAGACGTATTTACGTGTAATGTCAAAATTAGTATAAATTCCAAAAATTGTGAAAAATTATATATCCAGTAGAAAAATAAAAGTAAACAGAGTTTATCGATTTATAGAGTTTTATCGTATACTTTAAATGTGGAAGGGTTCTTAAAATCCAATGGAGGTAATTGCAATCGGCCATTTTGACCAAAACTGACCCCCCCCCCTGTTTTCAAATATAATTCGTCATTTCAAAAATACAAAATGTCGGACCGTTATTGTGAAGGATTTTTTTTTTGTTTTTATAAAAAAAACTAGATTTATATTCTTCTTGCTATATATATATATTTTTTTTTTGGGGGGGGGGGGAACTTATACTAATTTCGACATGACACGGAAGTGCGTAATAATGTTTTCACCCGAAATGCGTTTATTTATTTGAAAATCCACTATTCTGCAGAAGCACCAAAATGATATATCACCATGAAAAAGAGATACTGGTAGTGGTGCACTTATTCAACCCTGCTGAAATAATAACGCTATTATTTAGAAAGCCATTCTTAACATAGGGAGAGGAGGATGTTTTGTAACTATTCTGTACTTTCACCTAACAATTTAATAATAAAAAGCAGATCTCGTAAACTTTAATTTAACTTGAAAATACTATTTATTAAAAAAAAAAAATAAATAAATAAAAATAATAGCGCGGTTCAATAAGTACATAAGCATCGAAAAAGAATTGCTATATTTATTAAAGACACAAAGAATAACTTAATTATTTATCAGCTGTTTAGTTTGTTCGAGTAAGTGCAATAATATCAGATGACGTCAAAACTCGACAATACTATTTTATTGGCCCCATGGAGGGTTTGTTCATAACAATGATGGATACATCCCCGACAATCAGTCCAACAGTGACTTTGTTGCTGTCAAGCTGAGGTATGGTATGGTTCGGTTCGGTTCAGTCCACCTTCACAGGCGTTACCTTCACTTTGAGAAAGAGTTAGTGTATTGCTTATCGCCTGGGGCGTACCTATTGAGGAATATCAGCAGGGTTGCTCAGTCATTTTAAATTTTTTTTTTTTTTTTGCTGGCTAGAGTTCACTTTAATTTGTGCGCTGGCTTTTCAAAACGGCACCTGACCTCGTGTCAAATCTCCTGCAGTAGAAGTAAATAAGCCTAGTAATCTATTGGTCTCCTGGCAAAGTGTAGTATCTGTTCTCAGAAGAGGAGAGATCGTTCTTCTTGACTGGCAAACTATTTTTTTTTTTTGTCACATCCAAAACACTTCTTTTGGAGGAATTGAATACATCCCTCATAAAATACCGACTTTGTATCTAACTTTGCCCTCGTGGAGAGGCAAGTAAATAGGAACAATACGTTAGATATGGTCTTTCATGACGCATTTGAACAAATGATAGCAAGTGTAAAAACAATGGACATGCAAGTTTATGCTCACTTAAATGATTCCGACAACGATTCTCATCTTGGTTGATATATTCACAACGTTCTGGTTGATATAAACGCCGACTTTCATCAGGTGCAGGAGTTCAAAATTGGCAATCATAATGTCGAACTCAGGAACCTCAACAAAATTTCGAACTGAGCCCTTTATTTAGTTTACATTGGCCCATGGCATAACGATTAATAGCATTATTTAACAATCGGTTCTAAGTGATTGTCTGCTGGAAGTTGAAGATCAATATTTCTACTTGATCATGGGATCCTTACCTGCTTTCGTGGATTCAATAAATAGTTCACTTTGAAATTCCGTCAACGAATTGACCTCAAATTCGGCTAAAAGGTCCCCACGTTTGAAAAGCATGCATCTGAAGAAACTCAGAGGTTACATCGACCAAAACAACGTGAAAATAACAACCAAAAGGAGAATATTAGTTTGAATAATCCAAACCATAAATCCTTATCTCAAAAATCACAAAATAATAATATGCAATGTTTTTGTTTGTTTTTTTGTTTTTACAGGGGAATTACCACTTATCAAGGCTCGTAAGCCACTTGAGGATAAAGGTCAACAAGTGTATGGTGGTCATTGAGACAACAGCATGGAAATTGTTAGTGGTGGAAATTATATAAAATTTGACTATATAAGAGGCAGGCTCAATAAGAACTTGAAGACGACCATGTTGTAGTCAGCTGGAAAGCAGGCCAGCAGAACAAAGTTCCACGTGGAGGCAGTTCTAGGAAATAAGCTTTGTTCATAGAATCTGCGTTTAGATTGAGGTGTAGATAGAGAATGGGGAAATTGTTGATAGTTGTAGTTAGACGAGTTTTATTTTTATTTTTTTTTGTGAAAGTTTGGCAAGGGGGAGATGACCATAGATTGAAGTTCAGACAAGCATTTGCCACGAAAATAGCGATAGAGCAGAAGCAGGCTCCAAATGTCCTTTTAAATAGTCATTATCAATGTTTATGGATGCGGCAGAGTATCATTATACAATTGTAGTCTTGGAAGTAAAAACAGCGGTTCAGATAGCATGGCTGAGAGTCACATATGCTGAATGGAATAAGGCCGGATACTAGGAGACAGCATTCATTAGATGCTGATAACTCCTCTTAACATCCATAAAACAGAACCCTACAAGGACAGTACTATTTATAAGTGTTTTTTTTTTTCAAGTCTTTTCCAATTTAATAAAATTTTCATCATTAATTCAATAACTTATACAGCATAATCACATTGAAACATTAGTTCTCATTAAATCATTGACGTTAAGCAACATGGAGTCTGGCCAGCACCAGATGAGTGACCGTTTAGGAATGCAAGGCGCTGTATGTGATCTTCCTATAAACAGGGATATGCATGCAGGTGAGGACTCACTTATGTATTTCATATCCCTTGGAAATTTCCTCCATTGGAAAAAGCCAGCATAGCTGACCCAGGGCTAAAACCACACAAGCTATTTATTACCGGTTAATGAATTATATATTTTAAGCAATAAATTTCAAATTTAACATTGTAGCTTTGAGTTGCAATTTTATGGAATATTAGTTTAGGCCAGATTAACACATCTATAAAAATGATACGTTGTTACTGTTAAAAATAACTTGTATCAGACATTTTAATTTTATTCGGTCTTTCGGGCTATAATCAAGAATTAAAACATGAAATATGTGAAAAGAAGAAATTCTTGTAGACCTTTTTGTTACCAATCTGTTTTTGAGGAATTGGACTCTCACCTAAGACAAAAAAAAAAAAGGAAAAAAAAAAAAAAATCGAACTTTTATCTAACTGTTCTCGTAGGCAGGTCAATAAATTGGGGGATTTTGAACGGGAGTTTGGGGGGGGGGGCAACGAGGTAATAAGGCTTGGGGGATTCCCGGCGTACTATTGAAAGCTTTCCTTTTAATCCAATCTGAACTGGCTTTGCAAATAGTAGTACTGAGTTGAACAATATCTGTAAGGATAAAAACTGGATTGCAAATGGATAGCCCCTTCCCCAATTCTGGTGTAGCAAAAGCGAGGGTGCAAAGTAAAAAAAGAAAACGATTCTTACATTGAGAGAGAGAGAGAGAGAGAGAGAGAGAGAGAGAGAGAGAGAGAGAGAGAGAGAGCAAATAAAATTTCCAAAATAAAATGGCTGAAAGGCAACGAATCGCTGAACCCTTATTTTCAAACTAGAATGAGAATGATGATGTCCAATCCAAAGATCACATCTACAACACGAGCTAAACACACAATTACTGCTTTTTCTTACCTCCCACCAATTTTCTTATCTTTGCTTTTGCTGGGAATGAGGTATCCTACTGGATACCAGAAATTCACCCGGAATTTTAGAGACTAATCCAGAAACCTTTTTTTCAGGATTCTAAACGTATCTTTAAGCACAATTATTATTATTATTTATTTATTTTTTTTTTTATCTCTCTTGCACTTTGTTCAGCAGGTATGCTTATCAGGTAGTTTTTATTTTTATTTTTAAAATTCTTTTTCATGAATTGGGAAGCTTCTAGGATTACTGAAATGAGGACACCGTGTGTGTGTGTGTGTGTGTGTGTGTGTGTGTGTGTGTAATTGAGTGTATAAAGCTGTTACTATGTTCAGTAGTCCATGACTGTTTTGTATTGTTTGTTGAGAACCTTGCAACCAAGACTAGATCTAGATTGTCCATAAAAAATCTGTTTAGTCGTGTTGCAACTGATAAGGGTTTGTGCTACAAGCTGATTCTTTAACTGATGACTGTGATTGGGTCATCACTTAAATAGTTAATACTAGTAGGTGCTTGGCTCCCAGGGCAACTCTTTCTGATTGGTTGAAGTATAATCACTTTTGAAATTTTCTGATCATTCCATATGTAACTGTATGTGCGATATATATATACTAGCAGGATTTGTTAACCAGCTCTGCCTGGTGGAAACCTGTCCTCTCCCTCACAAAAAAGTAAACTACTGTTGTTGTTGGTGGCCACTGCTGTCCCTGAACAATTGTGGACACTGGCGGCTGTGGCCGAAATGAATTAATAATCTGGCTTTCATTGGCGATTAATGTTGGTTTGGGGCGATAACCTGCAGGTACTGTTTGAATTAAAAAAAAAAAAAGCAATTAAGAGAATGTGTAAATCAGTATGAATTAATAAAATTACGAAAAATGGTCCATTAGAATTAATAATGGAAAGTAAAAACAGAAGTTTTAGAAGTTAATGATTGTCACTGTATATGAACTGCTTAGATTGATCGAAATCAGTAGTAGCAGTCTTAGCTGTTTTCCTTTGTTGTTCAAGTCTTCACCTTTTCAAATCCTCCACCAATAGTAGTTAATTCCAGTTTTATGTCGTCCTTTTTGTAAACAAAACAATTAAGACTTTTTTCATTTTACTTCTTGTATTGCCATGTTAACAAAAAACGGCTTTTGGAATAGACACCACCAACGTCTATCTTAAGAACGGCGTTCGGAATAAACACCCCTAACATCCCCATGCAGGACTCTATGGAAAAACTTATCTTTAGTTGACCTTTGACAACTAAATATTTTCATTTACTAGCCAAATAGAAAAGTTACTAGCCAAACTCACATGCTTTTTAGAATATGACATGTTTTTTTTAAATAAGTATAATTCTAAATATACAACAAATTTTATGTTGATACTTAAAGGTATAAACATTCTAATTTCTTTAGATATTTTTTAAACAGCCTTTGTTTAAAAAAGAAAAAAAAAAGAGTACAGTGTTCTATTAAACATTTATTTAAATAATTTAACTTTGTTCGTTTTATTAAAAAAAAAAAAAAAAAAGAAGTTTATTAAGATATTTTTCACTCAGTAGCGAACTTTGGAAGATTGTCGGTGAAACAAACACAATCGCCAAAAGATAAGCGTTTCATTATTTCTAGAGTCGCCACTTTGAAAAATCACTCACAAATGTGACTGTTTCACTCGCAATGTAGAGCCCTGCCATGTAAAGAACGGCTTTCAGAGTAGACAACACCCCTTTTAACCGTGATAATCATTGTCAGCATACCTACCTGCAAATACTAAAAAAATACATTGAGGGGGGGGGGATGCCCATAGTAGAGAAGTAGATTTGTTTATCGCACATGCATACAAACCTGGCACCAGTGAATTACAGTGCATAATACAGGTCTTTATATATCTATAAGTACTTGTCTCCACAAAATTTTGAATGAGATTTTTTTAATCAGCATATCCGAAAGTCGTCATTCTAAAGAACATTGTGGAGGTGGAACTAATGTAAAGATTTATCCCCCCACTCCTAAAAAAAGTTAACGTATGCGCAATTTCGAGAATCGGTTCGGAAAAGAAAATTAAATAAAATACTGCACAGAATTCAAAATTGGTGAAAGCACAATTATATAACAAATAAACGTTTCCGTATGCAATGAAATTCATGTTAAAACTGTTGCGAAATCTAATCGTTAACCGGAATAGTAAATGCAAAAAAAGAAAAGAAAACGTTTTCTTTTCAGTGCAGGTTTTTTAGTGCATTTTGTACATGTACATTCCCAAACCATTGCTGTGTTTACATTTGTTTTAGTGTTCTGGACGTGCAAGCAAAGACGGAAAAGTCGTTATGTATATAAAAGTTTTTTTTTTTTTTACTTGTGCATTTTATTCCAGTAAATAAGTAATTGTCTGTTTATGAGCGGTTAATATGTTTGCATTTTTTTCTTTTTTAGCGCTAGTATCTCATGAGGAGAGCGACGCCATTTTTGTAAACTTTTAGAAGTGTTTGTTTATTTAGGAATTAGTTTTATTCTGGAATATGAGAATGGCAGGTCTCAGCCAATCAGAAAGAGCAGAACATGGGTATTATTTAGAATTTGGGAATCGGAAAGAATATGTTACGTCTATGTTTGTTTTTAGCCAGTTACAGAGGGTGTAATCATACTATAGTTGAAAAATGTAGAATTGGATCCGGTGACAACTAGTAGCAATGAGCGCACTAAATATTAAAAGAGAAAAATAGGAAGTTCTTCCTCTGTAGATGTGGCGATTGTGATGGTGTTGCTCATTGGATGCAATGTAACATTTTATTGTCACAAATGAATGTGCCAGAAATGGTGGTCGTAAGCTACATAAGATAGTGGCTACCAGGATAGATGTATTGAATTTGTATATGGCATCTTTTGTTGCAAACCTACGATACTTTGGTATAAAGAGAAATTTCTGCAAGCAAAATATATATGGAAATCTTGGAAATTTTTCAACCTTTAAAACTATATGAAAACAAAGAAAGCAACAAAAAAAAAAAAAAATATTTTAATTTAAATTTCTTCTTTGTAAGTTAATTTCTTGCAATCACTGCATTAATTTGCTTCCTAGAATCCGCACTAGTCTATATATTAATATAATAGCGCGTGTTGTTTTGTGCGTCACGCTTACATCTTTTTTCTTCAGAGTGACTGCTGTTTCATTGTTATGCCCTATTTCTTGTAATAAATAATCTTACCAAGAATTCTTCATAAGTTTTGATTTCGGTTTTGATTATATCTGATGGCACTCAAGTCATCTATTTTTTTTTCTAAATAATTTTACCAAGAATGCTTCATAAGTTTTGGTTTTGGTTAAAGCTGAAGCAACTCAAGTTTTTATATATATATATATATATATATATATATATATATATATATATATATACACACACACACTATTTCTTTTTCTTTATAAGTTTTGGTTTCAATTCAAGTTGATACACCTAATTCACATGGATATATTGTTTTATATTTGTGAAATCATAAGCTTATAATATATAAGAATCGGTAAAGAATTTACTATAAAAATTCATACAAAATTTGCATAACTTAAAATATCATGTTTAAACATATTTTACGCCGGGCTATGCCAGGCGTTCCTGCTAGCTTAGATAAATACTTTTGCAGTTTTAGCAAAAGAGCTACAATAATATCAGGGCATCTCCATTTACACTGAACATCGACAGAATGCCAACATCAATATATTACATATGAAAGAGTCCGCTGTGGAATTTCCACAGGTCCCACTAGTCTTAATATTATTACTATAGTGATGATTAGTTGTTTACCATGAAATGCCGTTTCAGGGAGAATATATATATATATATATATATATATATATATATATATATATATATATATATATATTAAATAATATATTTCCACAGTCAAACAACGTTGAAGCTCACATGGCCGGTGATGAAGATAGAGCTGCTGTTTATATGGCCGACCTGACACTTGAGATTTTTTTTTTCTCCTCTCTGGAGCTAAATAAAGAGACTAAACTATACCCCCCTTCTCTTCTTCGTGCAAACCTGGAAGTTCTCAAGCGGAGAATTATTACCGGACGGTAGGCTGTTACCCAAGACATGTTGCAGCATGTTTGGGA